>NC_066880.1:24728517-24820529 GCF_022985175.1 Labeo rohita | reverse complement strand
CAGTTTGTACATATTTTACAAGGTGGCTAATTCGTACAAAACCTCACTTGTAAAAATTCATAAGATTTTTGCTAAATCGTACGTATTTTATGAGTTGCGCAATTCATATTAATTTGTACAAATGACCTACATTTAACCCCGCCCCTAAACCTACCCATCACTGGGGTTTAGACAAATTGTACAAAATCGTATGAGTGAGGTCGTACAAATTTGTACGAATTAGCCACCTTGTAAAATACGTACGAATTGGTCATGTGACAGCGTTGAGCTTGCAGTGTTTTCAGCCTCTGCTGCCTCAATGTATGAGTATATAAAACATAAACAATCTCTAGAACTGCTCTAAGAGTCACTTTATGAGCATTTTATCATTTCTTGTGAGAAAATCTATTGTCGTATAATTTATAAAAAGAAACTTCACAGCAACCAGTTATAATAAAAGTTGGTTTAACTTGAAGAAACGGTGACAAAAATGAGATATGAGGTCAAGTAATGATTACTAATGGTACTACTACCAATACTAAAATTATTTAAAAAATATTTTTAAGGAATATTTACCAGAAAAATTATTTACCAGAATGTATTTATCAAAATGTAACAAAACGTAAATACACAACACAGTATTTTGGAAAAAGTAAAATTATATATATATTAAAATAAAATCAATTCATTACAGATGCTTTCAATTATTAACATTTAATGAAACCATTAAAATGGAATCTAAAAAATGAATGAAAAATGCTAAATCTGCTAAAAAATAAAACTGAATTTGAGAAAAAAAACATATTTTATAGGGCCTTAAAAATTTAATTTTTGTTAAAACTAAATTGCTGTTAAACTGTGTATATTTCATGATTTTAATTATTAGACATTTTGATTAATATTTCTTGGTTTAACCATTAAAACAGTGTTTAGAAAATTTAAAAAGGAAAAAAAACGGAATCCAGAAAAATTAAAATGGAAAAAAAAGCATTTAATAAAAATAAAACATATTTCATAGGGGCTTAAAATTATTTTTTTTTTGTAAAACATTCTATAAATCGTAAATAAAACTGTGCATTTCATGATTTCAATTGATTGGACATGCTTTTTGATTAATATTTCTTGATTTAACCATTAAGACAGAGTTTAGAACATTTAAAAAGGGAAAGAAAATGAATAAAGAAAAATTTAAAGGGAAAAAAAAGGAATTTAGGAAAACAGATTTCATTACTTTAATCTTGTCACCTGGAAGACATTCGCAAATGTATTATGGAACTACAGTGGATTTATGACAGAAAAACCAATGGCAATACATTTGTAAAAGTTTTCTAAAGTGTGTGTGTATTTATATATATAAACATTTTATCTTGTAAAATGTTTGGAAACATTAGGAATTTTTTAATGCTTTTAATGAAGTTTCTAAAGACATTTTCTATTGTAATTTGGTTAAAAAATGTAACTTATTAATGTGATGCAACACTGAATTTTCAGCATCATTACTCAGTCTTCAGTGTCACCTGATCCTTCCACAAAATATTAAGCAGGAAAAACTGTTTTTAACATTATTAACCATTAATAATAACTGAGCACCATTAATAACTGAGCAGCAAATCAGCATATTAGAATGATTTATCCCACAAAGGATCATGCGACACTAAAAATTGGAGTAATGATGAGTAATTCAGCTTTACATTACAAGAATAAATTACATTTTAAAACAATTGCAAAAACAACATAGTTATTTTGTAATTATACTATTATTTCACAATACTGACATTTACCCACTATGAGGGTGAGAAAACAAATCGCACAATAAATGGCTTGTCAGTCTAACTGTGATTTTTGCAGGCCTTCATAACATTTAACGCTCTTGCTTGAACGCCTGGGGCACACTATGGAAGACAGTCCCCATGGTAACCAACACAACAGCCGGATTTCTCCATGGCAACCAAAGCACCACAGGGATACAAATGTGAGCAGAAAACACAAAACTAAAGAACAAAGACAGTTTTTGTGTCAGAGGCTGCTTCCGACACATTAAACATTCAAACAAATCTGACTAATTTCATTGTTTACTCTAGACAAATAATGGTTTCTTACAGTCACCAAGGTTGCATTTAAATCATCAAAAATATAGTAAAACCATAAAATTGTAAAATATTATTAAAATATAAAATAGCAGCATATTAGAATGACTTCTGAATGATCATGTGACACTAAAGACTGGAGTAATGATGCTAAAAATTCAGCTTTGCCATCACAGGAATAAATTACAATTTAAAATATATTAAAATTAAAATAGTTATTTTAAATTATAATATTATTTCACAATATTATTGTATAATAAACTAATAAATGCAGCCTTGGTGTGTGTGTGTGCATACATTTTAAGAATTCATGTCATTTTTTTATATTGCATATAAAAATTAGTCAAAATTATAGAATTATGGGCATATTATGGAAAAAACACATAAAAAGTTTTTTTTTTTTTTTTTTTTTTTGTTAAAAACTGTGTAAACGCCCCATTTGAGACCACCATATGTGAAGGCTGATCAGCTTATCTTCACCATCTTCACATTAATGCATTTCTTTAGTATTTTCACAATACACCATCACAGCTGTTCCACTAGAAACGAACAGGACCATAAAGTTATTTTGCAAACAGTCAGAGCCACACACCGTGAATGCAGGAAAAAGAAAAAAAACAACAACAACAACTAAACAGGATATAGTATAAAAGACATACAGTCTAACTCACAGTTCCCTCACATAAATAACAACCACAACTCAGAAAGAAAGAAGAATGGGGCACATCAGCACCTAAAGAACTGCAGACGTAAACACCATTCAGAAAGGCTGCTTTTTCTCTTCTAGAATTTATAGTCTCTGCTCTTGGCCCACAAAAGACATTTTTTTAGCCCCTCAGACTGTTGCATAGCAAAAGTCAAGAGTATCATTGCCCTATGGTCCTCTCGACGTAGTTTACCACTACTTTCCTCAAAGAGACATTGCTTAGCTGTTATGCAGTTTGTTTATAACAAACTAAATGGTGCACATCACCTGGACCAACTTCAGGACACACTGACTGAGAAAATACAACAGGATGCTTGACATGTAGGGTTTGGAATTTACCCTTTCATGAAGTTGTGCTATTTCTGCTGAATATATAAATGAAGATGAAACGCAGATTGTACGGCTCATCGTCACCGCATTGCAACATCATCCGGACAACATTCCAAGTTAACCACAAATTGCTTTCTTTTAAACAAACAAAAAATACTTCCAATTACTGACAGCAATTATTGGGAGTGATTACTTCACTTCCTGACAATCTCATGTGAAGACCTGTGCTGGGAACTGTATTACTGGCAACATGAAAGTGGTTTTGAAAAACTAATACCATTTTCAACAAAGGTAAAAAAAGAAAGAAAAGTTTAGGATTTTTAATGTTTTTTAAACATTATTTGATTATTTGATTAAAAATATAAACTGTAATATTGTAAAGTATTATTGTAATTTAAAATAATGGTTTTCTATTTTAATATACTTTAGAATAGAATTTATTTCTGTGATGCAAAGCTGAACTTTCAGCATCACTATGTCAGTCTTAAGTGCTGCTTAAAGGAGAAGTTCACTTCCAGAACAAAAATTGACAGATAATGTACTCACCCCCTTGTTATCCAAAATGTTCATGTCTTTCTTTCTTCAGCCATAATGAAATAATGTTTTTTTGAATGTTTTTTTCATATATTTTAATCATTATTTTAAAATAGTTCTTAAAAAGGATTTTTTTTTAAAATAGAAACATTATGCATTAATACTTCAAAAATATGTTTACTTTTTTGGGAAGTCATACTTTTTGATTTGACTTTTAGATTTTGCAACCTGAACTAACCTTGCCTTGTCATAAAAATGTCAAATTATCTTGATTTATTAAATTATCAAAAATTATCTAAAGAACTTTCTGACTTTGACACACAGTCACGAGGGTCTGAAAGGCTACTCTCTATGACATCACATACTGTTTTATTTATTTATTTGTTTGTTTAATCATTGGCTTTTTTTAAAGGGGTCATCAGATGCCCATTTTCCACAAGTTGATATGATTCTTTAGAGTCTTAATGAAAATTCTATAAAATACTTTGGTTAAAAATTGTCAAAGGTAGTGTAAAACAATACCCTTTTTACTGTGTCAAAATGAGCTCTGCAAAAATTAACCCATTCTGATGGATTGTTCCTTTAAATGCAAATTAGCTCTGCTCACCCCGCCCCTCTCTTCTCTCTGTGGAGTGATGAGCCGGTTTACTTTAGCCGCATTTAGCTGCGAAACTTGCTAACTAGCACGTTATTAGGAAAGGCAATTGCAGAGATTCATAAAAACAACCTTATACTCACTTCTGCTGTAAGTGAATCTTGATCACGAATGATTTGCGTGAACATAGTCGCGTTTATGTAGATCGGGAGGCGCATTCCCTTCACAAACAAACTTAATCCACTGCATCTTCAGCGGCTCAGATGTCAGGAGTAAATGACGACCACTATGTGCATTATTACATCCAGCAACACAACACCTCAATCGCTCAATCAGAGATATTCTTATCTAGCTTACATTCCTGCTCCGGCATCGAAACAATGGAGGTTGGACTGTTACAGCTATTGTAGGACGGGTCTGAGGTAAGACGCTCATGTCAATCAACTATCGTGGGAGCGGCCTCTGACAGGCATTTGAGAATGGCTCGATTTGAAATAGGGGATATTATTTTTACAGATTAATTAAAAACCACTGCATGGATTTTTATCATTAAAGGGTAGATGTGTACATACACTGCCAACACATTAATGTTCAAACAACATGTAAAAGTGAAGTTCGCATCCGATGACCCTTTAAATATTAATAAGAAATTTTGCCAAAATATTTACTATGATTTACTACTTTGATTCTTTAAAGTAGGCCTTTTATCCATCATTGTGATCTTAGGACAGTTATACCACATCTTAGAAGAGGTGCAATCAACTTATTATTTGCATGCAATTGCATAATCTGTTTTTGAATAATTTAATGGATGGGACCAAAAAAAATCATCATTGACTAACTGTCAATATTGCATTAAACATAAAATAAGTGCTATGCTATTTAAAAGCTGCTTTACTCTTAATGCTGTCAATTTTATGAAGTAATACAATTTTGAGAATCTTCATCAATAATGTATATGTTATTTTAGCACCACATTCTTCACAGAAATGAAACAAATCAAGTAACGCCACAAAGACACCAATTTGTACTGTGCAATTGTATTATAATGCTCTTCTTCTTCTACTCCAATAGTGGAAAATGTTAACAAACATCTCTTTAATAAATTTCTGTTTACTGTATCACCTGCTTTCCATAAGTGGTAATAGCATAATGTTAATTACAGCAGGCAAATAGCGCTGGCTTTGTGATTAAGGCACAATCTGAGCCTATTTTATATAAAAATGAAGTGTGTTTGCATCCAAGGTGCAAAAAGTGAATCGTTCCTCGATACTGCAACGTCTTGCAAGCCACGTCAGTTTCAGTTTATGCCATTGAAGCTCTTTCTGACTGCATTAAAAAGCTCTTAACTCAGCTCCATAAACTTTTATGGATACTACCACGGTGACTCAAGTTACCAAGATGTTAGCAGACACAATAGATTACTAGAGTCCAAAGGTAAACCTCTGCTGTAAAACAATGTTCAGAAAGATTCCCTGAGCACTCTGGACTTTTCTATACTTGTATGTTTTGACTTATGTATATATACATAAATTTAGTTTCAGCTCTCACATTTCACAAACAGACAGTCAGACAGTTCACCTTCAAATGCCACGAAAATCACCTATGTCTCCATTTATAATGTTAACAGGCTTGTTTGTAAAACCAAAGGTTTTCAAAACATTGCAGTGCCTTGTGATTTAATATACCTTCTCAAATGCACTCTCAGTAGCTTGTGCCAAGAGTCTGTTTGACACTCTTGGCAGACTAAGACTCTAAAAACTGACTGTGTTTAGTAAACAATGAGTTGAGGCATATTTCATCTGTCCCGTCTGAGATGTAAAACTGTACAGCAGGTTGTAGCTCCATAGTGCAATTTTAAATCTCTCATTTTTCACATTTAACCTGGGGTTATTCTAAATCTTGCTGTATCATGCTGCATAATTTATCTGGGCTTAACAATTACTCTTGGGTATTCCATAATAGGAACTATAAATCAAGCAGGGAAAAAATGGCCTCTTCTTCCGCCCAAGTCGCACATTTTTCATCACCTTTTGACATTTTTCTCTACAAATTGGTGCTAACCCCACTTCTAAATTACAAGTGTGAAATATACCTTTGCCAAATTTAAAACCAGGGTTTAGAATAACGATAACCCAGGGTTAAATGCATTCGGAAACTATCATTTATGGTTAAAGTTCTGAAAAAATGTGTAAACAATACTTCAATATTCATCATTCTGACTGTATTTGTGGTGCTACAAAAAATTAATTCTGAATATAGGTCAATTAGACATGGAAAATATTGCAAAATAACTGTCTTTTCTTTTGAAGACAAGTCATCCAAGTCTTCTCCTTGCCAATTAGGGGCAAAGGTAAAGTGTGTAATTTCGGCACAACTACAAGCAATAATTGTATCAAGAAACCTATTTTATACCATTTCATGTTTGTAAAAGTTCATAACATTTTACAAAATGTATTTATTTGTTTATTTTTATCACTTTATTACCAAATTTCATAATAATATTAAGACTGATATTATATACAGTCATGGCCAAAAATATCTGCAACCTTGCAATTCTGTCAGAAAATGCAAGCCTTCTCTCAGAAAATTGTTGCAGTTGCAAATGTTTTGGTACTCACATGTTTTTGTTTGTTTTTTTGTTTCGTTTTTTGTTTGTTTGTTTGCATTGGAACAACACAAAAAAACAGAGAAGAAAAGTCAAATCTGATACAATTCCACACAAAATTCAAAAAATGCACTGGACAAAATTATTGGCATCCTTAACTTAATATTTGGTAGCACCCCCTTTGGAAAAAATAACTGAAATCAATCGCTTCCTGTAACCATGAATTGAGTTTCTTACACCTCTCCACTGGAATTTTGGACCACTCTTCTTTTGCAAACTGCTCCGGGTCATTCAGATTTTAAGGATGCCTTCTCCCAACTGCTGTTTTGAGATCTCTCCACAGGTGTTCTATGGGATTCAGATCTGGACTCATTGCTGGCCATTTCAGAACTCTCCAGTGCTTTGTTTGTAGCCATTTCTGAGTGCTTTTTCAGGTCATTGTCCTGCTGGAAGACCCATGACCTCTGGTGGAGACGTAGCTTTCTGACACCGGCCACTACGTTGTGCCCCAAAATTCTTGGCTAGATTTCACCGTTCACACAGTCAAGGCATCCAGTGCCAGAAGCAGCAAAGCAATCCCAAAACATCTTTGAACCTCCACCATGTTTGACTGTAGGGACTGTGTTCTTTTCCTTGAAGGCCTCATTTCTTTTTCTCTAAACAGTGCCATGATGTCCTTCACCAAAAAGCACTACTTTTGTCTCATCTGTCCACAGCACGTTCTCCCAGAAGGATTGTGGTTTTGTCACATAAGTTTTGGCACACTCCAGTCTTGCTTTTTTATGCCTTGGTGTCAGCAGTGGTGTCCTCCTGGGTCTCCGACCATAGTGTCCCTTTTCGACGGATAGTGCAAGCTGACACTGTTGTACAATGTGTCTGCAGATCAGCTTGAACTTGTTTGGAAGTGAATCAGGGTTCTTTATCCACCATTCAAACAATCCTTTGTTTTAATTTTTTCATTAATTTTGCTCTTCTGTCCACGTCCAGGGAGGTTAGCTACAGTGCCGTGGCCTTTTGATGATATTGCACACAGTGGACACAGGAACATTAAGATCTCTAGAGATGGACTTGTCGCCTTGAGATTGTCCATGTTTTCCACAATTTTTTCTCTCAAATCCACAGACAACTCTTTACACTTCTTTCTTTTCTCCATGCTCAATGTGACACACAACACAAAGGTTGAGTCAACTTTTCTCCATTTTAACTGGTTGCAAGTGTGATTACTATATCGCCCAAACCTGTTACTTGCCACAGGTGTGTCTAAATACAAATTACAGGAGCATCACATGCTTGAAAAGCAATTATTTCTTACAATTTTGACAAGGTGCCAATAATTTTGTCCAGTCCATTTTTGAGTTCTGTGTGAAATTTGATCAAGTTTGGCTCTTCTTCTGCTTTTTTGTGTTGTTGCAGTACAAACAAAAACAATAAGCACATGAATACCAAAACATTTGCAAATGGAACAAGTTTTGCATTTTCTGACAGAATTGCATATTGCCGATATTTTTTACCATGACTGTATATATATATGTTTTTCTTTCAAGTTAACTAATAAATAAACATTTTATTATCTTTAATAAAATCAAATAACAAAATTAAATTAAAACTAATAACATTAATTTTTTTTTGTAATTAAAAAAAAAAAAATCCCACTTTACAAGACCAGTTCTGACACAGGCGTTAACTAGTCTCCACAAGACCTGTGAAATGACCTTTTGTCTTGATTTTTGCTGTGCTGCTGGAAGAAGATCTCTCAACCAACCGCATGACGCAAAGATTGGTCAGCAGGTCAGCTGGAGTCATCCGTACCTCTCCTTCACCCCCATTGCTTGGGGTTGCCGCTAAAAGAAGGTCTCATTCACCATCTCTCTATCATCACCAGCTGTGTCAGTCAAACAAACCAACGGCCCATTGAGTCACGGGCCAGCACTTGTAACATTTGCATCATCAACGCATCACTGGCTCATTTGTTTTTCTCAGAAGAAGCTTGGAGAATAGACAACTCGAATGTGCCGTATTCAGATTTTCTATAGGGTCCAACTGAGCATGTAATAACTGTATCACACAGGCTTTTTTTGTTGTGGTGGCAATGAAAGGTGGACAAGTGCCAACTGCATAAATAAAATAAAAATGCAACCACATGCACACAAATGAATCATAGTAAGGCAAGAAAGTAAACAGGCATTTGTCAAGAATGACAGACAGACTGCTGACCGAGGAACAGACACACATTTAGTCGTTTAGGTTTACACAGAGATGATCTCCATACATGGGATGGAAACAGTAAATGCATGTTGTTCAGCCTCTCAGGGGCAGGATTTCTCTGTCCAACCCACTTCGGACATCTGAATAACCAGCATTTCCTTGTTCCACCTCACAGCTTGCCCACACTGTAATAATAAACTATTAACTTTGTACTGCCGCGACAGAAGATGTTTGTTTTCCACATATCAGCCATGTTGTCTGCACAAAACACAATACATTTACGTTTAGTAATTAATCACTGTGTAAAAACTTTTAAGCACGAAGCACCAACTAACCACATGTAAATGCAAATTTGGATTTGAATAAAAACAACCTATAGTTATGTATTTCTTCACCACATCCATCTATGCATTGAGCTACACTACCTTTAATACTTTTTGTTTTCAGTTTTGCTTTCTGCATTCTATTCAATGAAATCAGAGAAAAATATTGTTAGCAACCGTTTAGAACATTAGTAAATGATTCTTAAGCAGCAAATCAGCATATTAGAATGATTTCTAATCATTCCAATGATCATGTGACACTGAAGACCAGAGTAACAATGTGAAAATTCACCTTTGCATCATATGAATAAATTAGACAAATCATTAATTTTAAACTGTAATAATATTTCATAATATCACTACTGTTATCATTAGTATTATTTCATAATATTACTACATTTTACCAACCCCAAATCGTGTTATTATTTTAATATGCCAATGCACCTTACAAGACTTTTCACTTAGGTTACATTTTATTTATAATTTTTATTAGTTATCATATATTTGTCAAATTGATGATATTTAAGCATTACATAATTACGTGTAGATATACACGTTTATATGTTCATATTTGGATGTGCATCTACTGATGTTAAGCACCACATAATTGATTTGGTAATGGCTTATTAATGAAAACGAATTCATGCATTATTAATGAAAGTGAAAGTGTTGGCTTAAAAAAATATTTCTTAAAAAAATATTCGTTTTATTATTAATGATAAGAACATAATGGAGATTTGAGGGTGGGCTTTTTGATAAGGTGCAGTTTGAATCCATCTAGCAACCATTCAAACATCTTAGTAAACACTCACGGAACCACTCAGAATACCTTAGGAAATGCTTAGCAACTTCCCAGAACACTCTAGCAATGCCCCGAAAAACCATTCATAGCATCTTAACCAATACTAGTACAGTTGTCAGTGAGTTTCAAACGCAAGCACCATTTAGAAAATGTAAAAACAGGGGTGTAATATGACTATTATACGAACATGCATGTGCGTGTGTGATGAAAAACATTCCTAACTGTCCTCAGAAGCAACGAGAACATAATTCACAAAGTGACAACAACATCAGCACGGATACATTCAGATTCGAAAACGCCTTCAAAACCGAAACGGTCAGAGCGCGCGTCAGAAAATTTCCCGCGAATATGCAAACGCGCTCACCTTTTTAAAGATACACTTCACATTTATTTAGCTTAGATTAACCTGCGAGCTTAGTAACATACTTATTAAGATATTTGCCAAATAAAAATATCGACACTGAACGGTCTAGATGAACCTTACCATGACTTTCACAGCTGTCACGCAGTCTAAGGTAACAGAAGTACTCACATCTGTAGTAATAACGCTTTTAATGTCAGAAGAATAGAGTGGAGAGTGAAAAGAAGAGGTCAGGTGTGATGTCCTCTCACCTGTGCAGGCTCGCTTTCACCTGTGCCGACGGTGGCCATGTTGAAGTAGATCCCAAAGCAACTGTACACATTGAAATATGTGCCCCAGTGTGCAGCAACTTCCTGCTCTGTCCATTGGCTCTGTTCCTGAAAAATATGTATCCCAGCATGTAATAACTCTCAGAAAACTTCCTGTTACATGCAGCGAATGCTTTCGAGAAACCTTTATGGGAATGTATTATACACAATATAAGATATGCCAGCGTGTTAAAGTTGCCTTTATTTTACTTATAATTTTTCTAAGTGAACTGAACTGATGGCTAGGGTTTCTACTGAAAAGCAATACAAAATTTAAGTGATACGAACACTTAAATATAAAAACATTATCATTAAGCACGATCTTACAAAGGTAAACATCAGTTTTGTATTGACTAAGCCGTATGTTTCCACGTTTGTCTTCCATAATGTTTATGCTGTTGTGTTTTATTCGCACTGAGCAGGGAAGAATCCAATATGATCTCCAAAAATCATTCTGTACAATTATTGCACAGATCTTTTTGCAAAGTTAACAGATAACTTTTGTTGATAAGTTTTTTGATTGAAGTTTAGGGATTTGAGTTATTGTTGTTCTTTTAAGAACACTAGATGGCGCCATTGTTATATATTTTCAGTTCTTGACATTACATTGACTCTTCTGCATATCACTGTGGGGCAAATCGGGGCTAGTTGTCACAAGTGCGTGTGCATGTGAGGGTTAGGTTTGCCCTACGTTATGAGGACAAAATGTCCCCACAAAAATGGCAATATCCAAAATCCTTGTCTGTGTGGGGACATTTTTGGTCCCTACGCGGAAGCAAGCTTATAAATCATACAGAATTAAGTTTTTTGAAAATCTAAAAATGCAGAAAGTTTTGTGTGAGGGGTAGGTTTAGGGTAAGGGGATAGAAAATACAGTTTGTACAGTATAAAAGCCATTACGCCAATGGAATGTCCCCATAAAAAATAAAAACCCAACGTGTGCATTTTTAATTTTGTCATATATTTAATATGGGTAAGCAAGTTCTTGGGTAACAAGAACACATTGTGACACATTAGGGTCAACTATAATGAAGGTAGATTTTATATTGGGGCAAGTCGTCACATGGGTTTTAGATGTTGTGGAACAGATTACTTACAATTTCTTCAGGCTAAATATGTTTATATTGCTTTTTATACATTTAGCTTTTTCATGAATGTTTAATTTTTTCCTAAAAAGCCTATAATAGATTATTTCCCACCATTATTTCAACTTAGTCCATATAATGCTCCACTATCAGGCATGTTGTCAGAAAATGAGAGTTCAGTAGCCTTTTTTTCTTCCTTTCACAATATTGGCAGAAATGCTCAAACAAACTCCTAATGAGAAATAATCAGTGGATTAAAAATTGTGACAACTAGCCCCCGTCTTGCTTTTAGTTGCATACAGTAGTAATGTGAGTTTTTGTTTACATACTGCATGTTGTAAGACAACTGTCAACATGGTAATATAACTTAAACTTTAAGTAAATAAAAGTGAAAAGGAAACATAGTTTGGTCAGTGCAGAGTAAATATTAAGACCTGTGAGTCTCTGTTGAAATAATGTCTGTTCTATAGGTGAATTGTCCTTTTAAAATACCAGGAACATGTTCCAGCAATGGAAGACATTCATGGCAGCAAAGTCTTAAAGGTGTTGAATTACAGTGAAGCAGTCTTCATGCCTGCAGAGGAAACCATCCATGACAATCACTGCAATCACCCTGACTCTCAAACCCTCAGTGTAAAAATGCTTGACATTTTCAACACCATGAGAGTTCTATTGCAAGAATTACAAGATATAAAGAAGCAATTCTGAGAAGTGAGAACTGGGAAATGTAAACATGCAAATATGAGATAACATCAGAATCGTGAGATTAAATCTCAGAACTCTGGGGGAAAATTCAGAATTGCAAGATGTAAATTTAGAATTCAGATGAAAAAGGTCAGAATTTATATCTTACAGTTCTGTGTTTATATCTTACAATTCAGGACTGAGAGAAAAAAAGTCTGATTTGTCAGATTAAACTGTGAGGAAACAAGTCAGAATTGTGAAATAAAAGTAACTTTAATTATTTATTTATTTATTTATTCCACATGCTTTAATACATTCTAAAAGACTGTTAACCCACCTATATGACCTGCAGTACCTTCTTTGACCCCCAGAGGTCTGCAAATACCCAGATGAAAAACCCCAAATACAGGGAACACAACAGATGAAGGGAAATATGTCTATCCACACAATTTCCTAAAGTACTGTTGACAAGATTTTAATGAACAAGATATGTCAGCATAAACAGAGCAAATTGTCTAATCTCTCCAAAAACCCTTGTATTGCAAACGTCAACTAAATCTCATCATACACTTGCATAAATCATTTAGACACATGCATTATGCCTTAATTGCACTTTACTCACACACAAATATAACTCGATTTCATTCATGAATAAACTTTATGACTTTATTTCATGATTTGTTTGTCTTACCTAGGCTGCCATTTAAAGAGGAAGACACACCAGTAAAAAGCCTGTCTTGGGACACGTGGCTACAGTTGGCCACTGCCTAGGCCAAGGAATTATATGTCCAGTATCCAGATGGGACTGCATGGAGTGTGAATACAGGATAAATCTAGAGAGGTCTGTAAACGTGGCTACTTGCACATCAGCCTTATGTAACATGTCTCTGGACAGATTTTGCAGGGGCACAATCAAACAGGGCTTGGCTTTTGCCATCTGTTTACCCCTTTGAGATTGATCATTGCAGTTTAGGCTGGTTGTATTCCACCAGAGCAGTCAGAATCAGTTTGTTACTTCAAAGACTGATGTTCCCAGTTCTGAATTGATCATTTGGTTGAATTCTGTCTGGTTGGTTGTGTTTAACAAATAAAAATGAATAATCATATGGATAACTGTCTGAGGGCATCAATTATAAACGACTAAAATGGTAAGGGGAATAAAAATAATTAAATATTTTAAAAGTGTGAATGTCTATAAATATGTGTTAATGAGAATATGAATAATACTTTCGTACTTTAGTAATTTCTTACTCTTTTTATAAAACATATTGCATCATAATCATCAGTGTATTGCAAAATACACATTAAAATCCCTTTAATACACCCTTATGTCTTCAGTGTAAATAGTTAACCATTTAATTATCATTCAAACTCTAACCCTCATGCATCACCCAAGTTATTATCATACTCGTTAAACGGGTATATTTTCCTCAGTATATACATATTTACAATTTCTGAGTCCTTTTGTATAAATAACCACATTCTGAGATATGTTTTCCATTTACATTTAGATCGGTGGCCGAAATCATAACACAGACCAACCGTTGCCCTGTGAACTCTTGGAAAAAAATTATCTCGAATAACAATATTTTTCCATCGCAAACAAGTTGTTTAACTAAAAATACATAATATATGTAAGCTTAAATGTTTTGACATAGATATTGGCTTCTGTTTTTCAATTTTGTGAACACGTACCTGAGGAGAAACAAGGGCAAGCAAATTTAGTTGCTTTCCTCAGTCAGGGGGGGTCTAACCCTCTCCTTTTTTTTTTATAACCCTCTCTACGTTTTTATAACAAGCATTTAATAACACAAAAGTAGAGCGCAACGTGTCATATTACTCTGTGTGAACCTGAGAGGAGGAGATACATTAAGAAACTAAATTTTATTGGTCAATGTCGGTGCCCCTTTTCTTACCTTTCTTTTGTTGGAGAAGTGATCCAACTGAATGGCCCAATGTGAAATACCCTGACATCTACAACTATTTGTGTCCTTAAACGCTAGATGAACAGAAATATAAATATAAGACACAGGGTTGCCAGGTTTTCACAACAAAACCCGCTCAATTGCTACTTAAAACAAGCCCAAAACTAGCCCAATCGCATTTCAAGGGGGGTCCACGTTAAAAATCGCATTTCGGGGGTTCCTGGTAAGTTTGTATTTCAAGGGCTAAATATGACATTATTGGGGTCACTTCAACACGCGGACATCAAAAACAACCCACGGCAACAGTGTTAAAATAGCCTAATTCCGCGGGAAAAGTGGACTTGACAACACTGACAAGACAGTAGGTCCCCTCCAGGGACTTAGTGGCCTAAATGCGTTCTGTCTCTATTTTCCGTACATGTTGAAAACATTCAGCTCAAGTCTGGTTGTGTGGGAAAATGGAGTTAATGGAGATAATGAAGTTAATGCGTGATTTTTTTTTATTCACGTGAGTGATGCTAAAAACCTTTTAATTTGAAATATGCGATTTCAGATGCAGCTTGTCAACCTTTTTTCTGTTTCATCATAAATTAGTAATTAAAAAAAAAAAACATTGTTACCATTGTTAAATAAACAAATAAAATCAGAATATCTATAAATAAGAATAAATGAGAATATCAATAAAAATACAAAAAATAACTAGGTAAATAAAACATACTGTATGCATAAAACCCACAAATATTGAGATTAAGATTCATCTTTTCATGTTGAGTTGAACAAATATCATATTGAGGTATAACAGCAGCTAAAATGGGAAGGTTGGGGAAATAAAATAAATACAATAAAATAAGTAATTAAATAAAATAATAAAATAAGCAGTGTTCAGGGTAATTACATAATCAGATTACTTGTTCAAGTAACTAGTAAAGTAACGCATTACTTTTTAATTTATAAGAAAATATCTAGTTACTAAAATATAGAGTTACTTTTTTTCCCATTTATTGATTGAAAGCTCTCCTGTCCCCATGCTGGGAGAAATCAGGAGTAAGATGTAACTTTATTTCTAGAATAAATGTGAACATGCATTCATTTATCTTTAAAAAAAATATGATTCAGTATTCCTCAAAACGAATAAAAACAGTGAAATGCAACTCAGAATATGACGCAAACCTGCATAATTAATATATGTTAAATAATACAAATATCCTTTATGTATTTAATCTCCTTTTATTAATCAGTTTCTTTGCTGCTGACCTTTGATGATCCAATTCAACCATACTAATAAGCAAAAATTACTCAAGATAAACTAACATGTGTTTTTACTGTACAGATGTGAATTTACTTTTCCTTAAGCCTGAGGCTTTTGGTGTGAAAGGGCTTTTACATTTGCCAGAAGCAGAACTTTAAATCAAAAACAAACAAGCGAGCCCTGACCAGATTTAAAAAGTAACACAAAAGTAATGTAATGCATTACTTTCCATTAAAAGTTACTACACTGACCAAAGTTATAAATGCAACACTTTTTTTTTGCCCCCATTTTTCATGAGCTGAACTCAAAGATCTAAGACTTTTTGTATGTACACAAAAGGCCTAATTCTCTCAAATGTTGTTCACAAATCTGTCTAAATCTGTGTTAGTGAGCACTTCTCCTTTGCTGAAATAATCCATCCACCTCACAGATGTGGCATATCAAGATGCTGATTAGACAGCATGATTATTGCACAGGTGTGCCTTAGGCTGGCCACAATAAAAGGCCACTCTAAAATGTGCAGTTTTATCACACAGCACAATGCCACAGATGTCGCAAGTTTTGAGAGAGCATGCAATTGGCATGCTGACCGCAGGAATGTCCACCAGAGCTGTTGCCCGTGAATTGAATGTGCATGTCTCTACCATAAGCCATCTCCAAAAGGGTTTCAGAGAATTTGGCAGTACATCCAACCGGCTTCACAACTGCAGACCACGTGTAACCACACCAGCCCAGGAACTCCACATCCCGCATCTTCACCACCAAGATCGTCTGAGACCAGCCACACGGACAGCTGCTGCAACAATCGATTTGCATAACCAAAGAATTTCTGCACAAACTGTCAGAAACCGTCTCAGGGAAGCTCATCTGCATGCTCGTCGTCCTCATGGAGGTCTCGACCTGACTGCAGTTCGTTGTTGTAACTGACTTGAGTGGGCAAATGCTCACATTTGATTGCATCTTGCACTTTGGAGAGTTGTTCTCTTCACGGATGAATCCCGGTTTTCACTGTACAAGGCAGATGGCAGACAACATGTATGACGTTCAAGTTCAAGTTCAAGTTCAAGTTCAATTTATTTGTATAGCACATTTACACAGCCTTCAGGCTGACCAAAGTGCTTCACAGAAAAGCATAATCATAAAACATACCCCAAAAATAATACACACAAAAATAAAACAACCCGTTTAACACAACTGTATAACAGAATTAATACACTAAAGAGAAAAAATAAGTTTTGAGCAAGGACTTAAAAGAAGACAGAGAAGGTGCCATTCTAATCTCTAAAGGCAAGATATTCCAATTATATTGTGTAGGTGAGCGGTTTGCTGATGTCAATGTTGTGGATCGAGTGGCCCATTGTGGCGGTGGGGTTATGGTATGGGCAGGTGTATGTTATGGACAACGAACACAGGTGCATTTTATTGATGGCATTTTGAATGCACAGAGATACCGTGACGAGATCCTGAGGCCCATTGTTGTGCCATTCATCCACAACCATTACCTCATGTTGAAGCATGATAATGCATGGCCCCACGTTGCAAGGATCTGTACACAATTCCTGGAAGCTGAAAACATCCCAGTTCTTGGATGGCCAGCATACTCACCGGACATGTCACCCATTGAGCATGTTTGGGATGCTCTGGATCGGCGTATACAACAGCGTGTTCTAGTTTCTGCCAATATCCAGCGACTTCGCACAGCCATTGAAAAGGAGTGGACTAACATTCCACAGGCCACAGTCAACAACCTGATCAACTCTATGCGAAGGAGATGTGTTGTACTGCATGAGGCAAATGGTGGTCACACCAGATACTGACTGGTTTTTGGACCCCTCTGGACCCTCCAATACAGTAAAACTGCACATTTTAGAGTGGCCTTTTATTGTGGCCAGCCTAAGGCACACCTGTGCAATAATCATGCTGTCTAATCAGCATCTTGATATGCCACATCTGTGAGGTGGATGGATTATTTCAGCAAAGGAGAAGTGCTCACTAACACAGATTTAGACAGATTTGTGAACAATATTTGAGAGAAATAGGCCTTTGTCTTAGATCTTTGAGTTCAGCTCATGAAAAATGGGGGCAAAAACAAAAGTGCGTTTATAATTTTGGTCAGTGTAGTTACGTAATTAGTTACTTTTTTAGGGAGTAACTCAATATTGTAATGCACTACTTTTAAAAGTAACTTTCCCCAACACTGACAATAAGTGAAAAAAAGTAATAAAAAGTGTGAATATCTGTAAATGAGAATAGGAATAAAAATATTAAAAACACTAAAATAATTGTAAAATATTATATGCATAAAATCCACAGCTGCAAAGCAAATGAATCTGATCAGTAAAACTTATATAATTATGACAAAATATTTAACATATGAGACATAATAATCTTAATAATATTCTAAATCTTAAATTCATTTACATTTGCAGTTCAGTTTCAATCCACACTCAAACTGTTATGCTGATTGTATAAATTATAAGTAAAACAATGGATTAAATTAGAAAAGAATGCAAAAAGAAGCTTTTTCACCAGTGAACCCAGACTTTTGGAGCCCACTGTATGTTTGCATGAACACCTCTAAGAACTGACATGAGTATAAGTGACTACCAGACACACACAGAGCAATTATTTTCCAAATGATCCTTCCTGAAGCCATAAACACAGACATCTAACTGTGCCACTGGCTAAAGGCTGATTAGCACACTCACCTGCCAACTCTGTCTGCACATCAACGGCTTTAGTAGATTAAAAGGATTCCCACATCACTAGTCCTGGTTATCTTGATTAACCACAGAATCAGGATATGGAAAAAGGCTCCGCTTTGTCACGTAGCACCACATTTAAATGTAAAACGAATTCTTGCCTTATGAAGCACAAAATAAATTATTGTAATTTTGGAATTTGCAATCAAAACGAGACAGAATTACTGAAGAAGTGCAGAGTGATTTGATTTATTTATGATGCTCGATGGGATATAAAGTGGAAATAATGTGCATTTTTAGAACCGTAATTTAGTTAAAAAAAGTTTAAACCAACTGTGACGTATCATTAGGGATGCACAAAAAATGTCAGAGTTTGACAGCTGGGTCTTAGCAGGTGTTTTACATGAGGAATTCAAACAACTACAGATTACAAATTGGAAAATTTCACTTATATCTTATGCTCCATTTGATATCTCCTACTTGACAAGCAGGCATGCTAAGACATCCCAGGACTGAAGCCGAATAATCCTGTTTACAGGATGTGTCCCACTCAACTTTGCCTTCATTCATTTACTGCCTCCAGCAAACCAAGGGATCGGGCTCCTAGCAGTTATAAATATATCTACATCACACACTTCATGCATGATTCAAAAACATCCTCTGGGCTTATAGGCATGAGACGGGGCCCTGAAGTATCTCTTGATGTGCGTCTGGCTCCGCCGCCCTGGTTTCATTCATAATTTGAGCTGTGTTTCTCCAAGCAAGTAAAAAGACTAGGAAATTGCTAGAATTAGGACAGTCTGTTCTTCTACTGGATTCACAGGTCCAGGCTTTTTCGACATACACTGAGACTATGCTGTTACGAAACAAAACTAATCGGCCATTCAGGTTTTTGCTCATCCAATATATGCAGAAGATAATATCGGAAATGAGTCGATGGAAATCTACTTATTTGGATTAAAACGATGTAGACCACAGACATGTCAGCCGTTTAGCATCTAATCAGGGTGTAAGGAAAATAAGTAAAATAAATTCATATAACCTGAGGAGATTTACAGCATCAATGTCTAGTTCGACAGCCTTACTGTAGATTAAACCAGATCTTAAATGGCTGCCAGCCTTGACAGTGACTGACACTTAAGCAGTCACATGTCAAGTCAAAGGAGTAATTACATTTTAAGACACCTTTAAGACGTTTCTCAGTCTAAATGAACGCGTTTCGCTTTGGGTTTGATTGAAAATAAGCGTCCAAGACGCTGGCTGATGCTCTTCTTTGGCTCACAGCACATATGAGGCACCTTGTTTTCCTGAATGAAATCGTACGCGCGTTCTATTAATAGCAGCGGCTCTATGACGTCACAATGGAAGCCGCATCTGACTCGCGACAGATGATGATTCTCTCAAAGAGCTTCGCGAACGGGAAGGACACACTATCCCCGCATATTTGTCAGTCTGTACGCTTGCAGATATATAGGAATTAACTTTTTCTTTGCTCACAGACGGGGACGTAGTGGCGGTTGGGAGATGGTTTTGCAGCATTTGCCCAGCTAGCGACGAGCGTTTGTTTCTTTCATAACATCAGCAAGCTGCAGTCACTGTATACTGAACTGACTTCTGACAACAATAAACACACACATCACAAAGACACGGTACGTATGCTTGTGTCCACTGTGTGATGGCTTTTGTTTGCAGGGTGGCGTCCTCGTGTAATTCATCATGCACCCTTGTAGGACAGTTCATCAACTTCTTCAGAAACAACGTCGTTTTTTATAGAATTGTAAATGAAAATATAGATTTATTTCATTGTTTAGAATGATATTATGTCCACAAATTACATTTTGTAAAATAATGTCAGGATTCTCAATGCATTACAGCTGAGGTAAAACTATTGCTTTGCAAGTTCATACCTAGCGCTGAAAATGTTTTATCCATAATTCTGCTTCTCATGCTAGAATCTAAATTACCCAAAAACATCGGGTAATATTTTTAAGGGTAAGATGATGCCTTGCATGAGCACCTGCATCTGCTTTTACTGTGTGCATAAATGTGTATATTTACATAATTTATATGCATCGTCATATCTCTGATTTAGTGACTGTGCTGCAAGTTCACACTTTAGTGCGACAGTCACTGCAACACATTTATGTTCTGAATAAAAATCATTATGTCTGCTTGATTTTATGAGTGTCAGAGTTTCAACTTTGTTTTAACTTGGCTTCATCTGTATTTGAAATGGTTGGAAAAAGTGCATCTTGGCGCCACTTTGGTTTAAAACATTTAAGACAGCAATTAAGTTAACAGTTTTAGTGAGTTTTTGTTTGTTTGTGTATGTTTGTTTTGATCAGCAGCTGAACTGATTCCAGCTAAAATGTCCTAGAGTTACATTTGAACAGAGCCTAAAAATGCCAATTGATCTATTATTACACCGTGCATAAAGGTTGGTTATAGAGTTCCTATTATGAATAGAGGTGCATGAATGGATGCCTTACTACCCTAGTTAATTTACAATTTTACATATAGCTGACATATGCTTATTAACATCATGCTGAGTTTGAATTTTGAGGTTTAGATAGGTCTCCGTGTGCATGAAGATGATTTTTCAGAGAATGGTTTTCTTTTTACACCTCACCTTTAAAAAAAGATCCAATGGAAGATGTATTGAAGTGTGAAGGTGAAAACTAAAGGTGATGCTGCATTTTGCATAATGCCCTTTATTTGCGTCTTTCCAGTTGTTTCTCTAACTGGAGTGATTAAAAGGCATATCAGTAATTTAATATTGTGTTACGTAATAAAATGTTCCCTTGGAGATAAGATGTGGAAAATAATTGTATGGTTTTAATATTAAGTAATAAAATCGCATGGGTGACCTTTACTGTTGTTATTCTATGATTATATTAGATGCACTTGCCAAAGTAACAGGCGGAGCTGTCATTACACACACTATTTTGAAACACACTTTATGTTTATTTTTTGTATTTTCTTAAAAAATGTATTATTATTTAATTGCAGTCATACACACTGCATCCGACAAGAAAGTCATATGGGTTGGGTTTTGACCAGCTCAGCAGGAACAAGATGTGGCTATAATATAGGGCAACTATTTTAGGAATGTGAAAACAAGAAGTCCTGTATTATATTGAGGTTTCATTGACCCACAGCAAGGTCATCGCTCTGTGCAGCTTAATAGATCTGAAATGAAATCCCTTCTCTGATCAGTATGTATGAATTCTTGTGCAATAATTCCTTTTGTCGTAGGGTACCCAAGTTAAACATGGACTACGAAAGACCCAACGTAGAGACCATCAAGTGTGTTGTTGTTGGAGACAATGCCGTGGGGAAGACTCGCCTTATTTGTGCCCGGGCCTGCAACTCTACCCTGACCCAGTACCAACTGTTGGCCACCCATGTACCCACCGTCTGGGCCATCGACCAGTACAGAGTCTGTCAAGAGGTAAATATTCTCTCAATTAAATTTACCTTGCTTTTATCAAAGCATTACATCAGGCCCATGGCTGGAGATAATGAGCGCATGATACCCAGATTTGTTTCCGTCAGGATTCATTTAAATTTCAGCCAGTGGAAGGAAAACAGATTACTGAAAAGATCAAATACGCCTGTGGTCTTTTTTGCTCTGGGGCACGGGTGCTACTTTAAAAGCCGAATTAATGTTATGACTTCTCGCAGGTCTTAGAACGTTCCAGAGACGTTGTGGATGACGTAAGCGTGTCCCTCCGGCTATGGGACACCTTTGGAGACCATCACAAAGACAGACGCTTCGCCTACGGGAGGTACGAATAGAATCTGTTTGATTTGCACTTTCTGGTAGATTTAAAATAATAGCTCACCCAAAAATAAAAATGTGGTTATTAATTCACACTTTTGCCGTTTGTCATGCCTAACCAATAGGACCGTCTTCCAGTGAACTTAAAAAGAAGTGTTGCAGAATGTTCATGCTGCTCTTTTCCATATAATGGAAGTAAGAGTTGACTAAGCTAAAAAGGACAAAAACACCAAGTCTTATACGGCCATGCAATACAATTAAGTTTACTGTACAATTAAGTATATTATTTAAATAAATAGTTTTTAAAATTATGCTTCTTGGTCCATGTATGTCCTTGTATGGTCCATGTACATTACATATATGTGATCCTTTAGCATATTTGTAGCCATAGGCAATAAAACTCTGTATGGGTCAAAATTATAGATTTTTCTTTTATGCCAAAAATCATTATGATATTACGTAAAAATCATGTTCCATGAAGATATTTTATAAATTTCCTATCATAAATATATAAAAAAATAATTTTGGATTAGTAATATGCATTGCTTAGAACTTAATTTGAACAACTTTAAAGGTGATTTTCTCAATATTTAGATTTTTATGCACCCTCAGATTCCAGATTTTCAAATAGTTGTATCTTGGCCAAATATTGTCCTATCCTAACAAAACATACATCAGTGGAAAGCTTATTTATGAAATCTCAATTTCAAAATGTTGACCCTTATGACTGGTTTTGTGGTTCAGGGTCACATATTATTTTTTTTATGTAATACTGAAAGCAGAAAAATTAAAAAAAAAAATATTAATTAAAAAAAAAAAAAGAATTATGAAAGGGTAGAAAATGGATAAATAACTTGAATATTTAATTTCAATTCAGTTTCCACAAGTGGGAGGGCATAAAATGGCCCTTTTCAATGACTGGTCAACCAAAGTTCTTCAGTTCTGTGCAGTATAAAAACTGTCACCAAATATTCAATAATAATATATTGAATATTCAAGCTGTTTATCCATTTTTAAGTCGAATTCTTGTTTTTTCGAAAAACTGAGAAACGAAAAATATAATGTTTTCAAATTTGTTCTGCTTTTCCAATCACAACTCATTTTAATGCATTTGCAAAGCTATTGTATGACTTCAGAAGGCTTACAGCATTTTAAAGATTTTTTTGTTGGTCACCATTCAGTTTCATTGTATAAAAACGAGGAGCGTGAGCATTGTTCTAAATGTCTTTTTTCGTGTTCCCCAAAGAATAAATATATGTAGTCATAAAAGAACATGTGGGTCAGAATTTACATTTTTTTGGGTGAACTATGCCTTTAAATTCCTTTTCAAATGATATGAATTGCATTAGGGTGCATTATATGAATTAATTTATTATGACAATCAGTGTGACTCAGTTTAAACTACAATGTTGAAAATAACATTAATATAAGGGTATGCATGAGAAAATTTCACAGTGCTCTCTGGTTAATATCTTAACAAATCACTGGAGAAAATCTTAATTGCTTCTTCAGTTTGCAAGTGCCACCACTTTACTGAACAGAAAGACCGGAAGCATCCTGCCATCAGATGCTTTCATCATTCGCTCTGACATCAGACACTGAGCTATTTGCAACTGAATGCGTGCCGAACATGACAGCTGAACACTGTTATGTTAACTCATGGCCATTTTGTGTCAAGCACTTGTTTAATGAGGTCTTTCTTTGCGTTCATCACACACTCACTGCTTTTATGCTTTCTTTTCTGGCATTTTCAGTGCAGGATAAACAAAACATTCTCATTCTGGTATGACTTTGTAGTGGCGGTAACATAATTAACATCAGTTATGTTATGTTCACAGATGTATTTACAAGAAATTTAGAATGCATAGCATGCAGCGTTCATGTTCATATTATTGCTACTTTATTCAGGGTCATTTAATGTTTATAATCTGTTAATAATAAAACAAGTACTGGTCAGCTTTAATGGATAGGGTTTGCCTGGTGTCATGATCAGTCATGCATAATATGTCACACATTATTTATTTAGTTTTTTTTTAGAAAGAGATCAAAGAAGCACCTTGATTAATAATGTTAAAAACCTAGCCTGTGTCTCAATCCACTCCCTACTTCACTAGCAGTGCACTGTCCAGTGAATTAAAGTGCACTAAAAATTTTAGCTCCTTTAAAAAAGAGCATCAGCTGTTGATTATATCTCCTTAATGTGGCCAGAAATAATACCAGAAGAATATTGCTCATGGCTTGTTAAACAGCCATGTTTTGTTACCAGTTACATTTTATTGAGTGACCTTGTCATGTCAAAGGTAATTTAGTCATCGGTTTTCCAGTGCTTAATAGATTGTTAGCATCCAAATTCATGTTATGATTCACACCGGCTTGGGAGGGGAAAGAGACACACTCTTAGAATCCCTGTTAGAAGAAATTATATTCCTGTAGTGTTCAGTTCTTATGTCCTTTTGGAGTTGTGTAACAGATGGTGTTAAGGAGCATAAATATGACCCGGTTCTTTCCTCTGACAGTCTGAGGGGAGATTTTAGAAACCTAAGGAGAGGTTCTCTGCATATTTATCCTATGAGAGAGAATATTTTGTGATTCAACGCTAGACCAATCCCAATCCAGATACACTAGACAATTTCAATCAGATACACCTGACTTGTTGCCTGGAGAGCATGCCTTGCTCCCTGACTTTGGGCCAGTCATGTTCAATGGAATTATATTTTTAGTCCTCCCTGCTTTATTGCATCCTAAAAATAATACCAGGGCATTGAGGTCCGGACTCATAAAGCTTGGCTCGGACCCAATGAATGACCTCTAGATGTTCGCTAGGCATCTTACTCCGGGCTTCCTTGTGTGACTGGTATACATGGGGGAGTAACCCATAATTTTACAGGAATGATATTTCAAGGCTCTACACTTCTCTGAAACTGTACTTACCAGACATAGGAGTAAGAAGTCTGTGTTAGAGTAGGCATGGGCAGGTTGGGGTATTTGGTATCATCATATCAATAATATAATATAAGTATATCACAATTATTATTTCTGTATTTATTGTTTTTAATAATTGTTATTCAATTTGTTAGTCAATGAAAAATGGTTTGTATAATAAATAACCATGTGGTAATTTCTATTTTTGGATAATCCAGTTAATTGAATAATTTATAAATAAATTATAAATAAATGCTGCTTCATCTCATTTAATTATTTTCTATTTATATGCAGAACGTTATGGACGCAGAGCAAAAGATGTGATTTATTCAAGACAAATGATAAATCTCACATTATGTAACATTTAAAGGGTAGTTTACCCCAAAATGAAAATTCTCTCATTACTTTCTTACCCTCACATTGTTCCAAACCTGTTTGTCTGTGGGACACAAAAGAATATATTTTTAAGAATGGTATCAACCGGACAGTATAACATAAATTATGTCTCTTGCTAAAATATGTAGTAGAAAACCCATCAAAGATTTTTGACTTAAACAATCTGTTTACTGAGATGTATCAAAATATAACAATGTAATACAACAATATTATAGTTACATCTTTTCATATTAAAAAAACAGCAATAAGAACAAATTGTTCAACAGTGGTTAATTTAAATAAATCTATGAAAAGGGGGAGAGAGGAAGATAGGTCAAGTGTCAAGTTATCTTGTCTTCTCCTGTATCTTTCATTGCCAAAATCTGAATTTGATATAAAGGGTGTCCAAATTTTCTCAAAAGAAGAAAGTTTACCTTTCAACATATAAGTGATCTTTTTCATCGCTAAACAGAAGGACATGTTATTGATCCACTGTACACTGGCCTTTCCACTTGCTTCCAGTACAAAGCTATTAGACACTTTGCTTGAAGTATACTAATATCACCCATCAAAGATTTACGTTTTTTTTTAAATCCACATAATTTTATACATGTTTTGGACTATGAGGGGTGCAATTATTTTGATTACGTCAAATGGCTGCACTCTGAGAGCTAACCTGTTGCTATTTTTACCGCAACACAACTTAGAAAATAAAATACTGGTACAATGACCACAGTTACTGAAAGAGCTTACGGGTGACGATGGATATAACCATAGGCTTGTACTATCAATTTTTCCCCACAATGAGTCTAAACGCTCCCAGATTTTGAGTAAAATCTGTGCTGAGAAACTCTTTTAATGGCCGTGGCATCATGACAAGCGCCGGCATGTTTACATCCTACCAGGATGGCATCTAGCGTTTCTTGTCTGTGCCATTTGTAAGCTCTTTAAGTAGCTGTGGCCTACTAAAAGCCTCAAAGGCATCAGGACTAAAGTGGAGAGAACAAAGACGCAAGTCTTTAGGAAGTTTTATTTGTCCACAGGCATTTTCCCATTCTTTTCTCCTCTTCTTATCGCTAGGAAAGCAGTGAAGACTAACATAGCTTCTCTTGTTGCCCTTCAACTGAAAATTACAAACAAAAGCCACACAGTGTGGCATTGTATCAGTATTTGAATACATTTTTCGAGTTGTGTATTCCGGGTTGTGTCACAGTAAAAATAGCAACAGGTAGTGCCAGTACTGTAGCTCACAGAGTGCAACCTTTTGACGTCATCAAAATAATGGCGCCCCCCATAGTCCAAAATATGTATAAAACGATGTAGATTTTTTAAATAACGTAAATCTTTCCTGGGTTTTCTATTACATATTTCAGCAAGAGACATAATTTACGCTATAAGTCTTAATACCCGGGGTTCACTTTAAAATAAACAGACTTTAAAATCTGATGAGACAGATTCAAAATTTGAGTCAAATAGCCAAATAAAAAATATACAACAATTCGGCATAATATACATAAAGTGTCCAAACGAACACCCCTAATTAACAAGATATTCCTCATCTTGACTTGTTTCGGGCTGTAGAACGTATGTTTTTACACTTGAAGCAGTCCGCAGTCCTGCCCACTAATAGCCATGCAACACAATAGCAACATCTCAATCACTTAAACATACTCGCATATCTCCCACCCCTTGTCGAGAATGACTGGTTCATTTAGTGATGAATGAGAAGAAACAGCTCTGCAAAAGAAAAGTCATAAATCTGGGCGATTAGCTGACATTGTTGACAGTGGGAAAACACAACCTTTATCGCAATCAGTCTATGTGAGTTTACCTAAAGGAGAAAAGGACCTTTTTGCATGGATGCAGCAATTTTACAAATGACTCCTTCTGATATTGAGTGTTGTTTTATTGCTAATTAATGACATGTTGAGTGTTGTGCTCCCTGGAATGATGTAAGGTTAATAAAGCTAATTGCTGCTTATATGCTGATTTGCTTTCATTTATTCAGGTTGAGCGAGGTATTGTTTAGTTATCGAGAGGGCAATTGCCTCCATGCTGGCTCGCCAAAAGATTCTGAAGCCCAAATAAGTCCTAGGCTACATGTTTTACCAGAAGTGCATTGATTCTGGCTTACCATCAAACAGGCTTTTCTCTAGAGCGCTAGGGTGATTGGCCAAGAGCCCCATTTTGACCTGAGATGTTTAGTTTTCAGCAAACCATTAGTGAGGATAGGATAGGCTTTAGCCTAGCAATTATTGGGACCATGCAGTGCCATATCAAAGCAGTCAGATATCTTTAACTTCAAAAGCTATTTGATATCAGACTCTGGTTTACTGTCCCTTTGGACTGTCATTATAGACTCTGGCAGTAATGTTGTTCTCCTTCAGATAGATTTCCCTGAACTGTTGTTGACTACAAAGGCAAATTATTATGTAGCATTGTTCTGTGCCTCTTTTTGTTTTTAGGGCTCCTATGATCTTTATGCAAGCCCGTGAAACATAAGAGAGACACTGTAAGTCCTCAAGCCTGCTAGCATCTCCATAATTCTCTGCATTGCCAACTGTGTGGTGTGGTAGCTGAGACCTTTGCTTGCCCAGTCAGCAAGAAATGCACGATTCCTTTTGTGGACAATGGCAAACGGGTGATCGTACATTATTCACTTACTCGTGTGGTGACGGGTGTTGCCCCCCTCCCCAGGATAGACTTTGTACTAATCTTGCTACAGGAAGGTATGCCAGCAGTGCGCCAGAATGTCTGCATGTCATCCTCTTTGTGCTTTTGTTTCGTCTGTTTCGTTCATCATGTTTGTTCTAGTCCTCACAGAGGCAGCCAAAAAAAAAAAGCATTGCCGAAGGAGTTTGTGGTCTCCGGCATTAGACTTGTGAAAACTAAAGGCAATCTTTTTGCGTGCTGTCAACGGGTCAATGTCAGGCTGGCATTGAGATTGCAGGTTTTGCATGTCCACCAAACACCGAAGGACTGTGGTTTTGCTACGGATACTGCTTGGCACCTGTCACGTTCGACACTCTTGGCTTACAATCCCGTTAGCATGTGTGTTATGTGGTGTCTTGCCCTGTGTTGTTAGACATTGTTTTCATTAGTTAATTGATTTACTTCTCAACTTTTACTTTTGAAGGTCTGACGTCGTGGTTCTCTGCTTTTCCATCGCCAATCCCAACTCCCTACACCATGTTAAAACCATGTGGTACCTCGAGATCAAGCACTTCTGTCCACGCACACCTGTCATCCTGGTCGGTTGCCAGCTGGACTTGCGCTACGCTGACCTGGAGGCAGTCAATAGAGCTAGGCGACCATTATCAAGGTACTGGTAAAGCCCCTGTTCTTCTCTCTATTCTTTTATAATTACCATGAAACAATTACTCAGGATCTGATTATATTTATTTGTCTCTTATAGGCCCATTAAACCCGGAGATATTTTGCCTCCAGAGAGTGGAAGGGAGGTTGCCAAAGAGCTTGGCATCCCATACTACGAGACGAGCGTTTTCAATCAGTTTGGCATCAAGGATATCTTTGATAATGCCATTCGAGCTGCCCTCATCTCCAGACGCCACCTACAATTCTGGAAGTCCCACCTGAGGAAGGTCCAGAAACCTCTGCTGCAGGCACCATTTTTGCCACCCAAAGCTCCTCCGCCACTTATTAAGATCCCAGAGTGCCCAGCCAAAAACCGGGATGGCCCTCGGCAGCTTCTTGAGAGCCCCCTGTGCGCTGATGTTATGTTCGTCATTCAGGAACACATCCACTTGTTTGCCCACAGGATCTACCTGTCTACCTCATCCTCCAAATTCTTCGACCTCTTTCAGATGGACTTCTCAGACGAGTCCCAGTGCTTGGTGGTAACTGAGCGCCATGGCCGGGATCAACTGATGCGCACGCTAAGCCTGGACACAGAAGAGGACGTCACCGTTCTCCCCAGTCTGTCACCTTGCTCGCTCAGGGCATCCAAGAGTGATGGAACCCTCAAGATGATGAGCTTCAGTGGAATGCACCGGCGCACCAAGTTGTCCCTGGCCTCTTGGAGCAAGGCCTTCCACAGCATCCACAAGGAGAATGTGATCAATCCGGTCACGGGTACGCCAACTCTTATGACTGTCGTCAAGATGGATCATTCCATCCACCATGGACCCTTCAGCGCTGTCCTACGCTTCCTCTACACTGGTGAGCTGGATGAGAAGGAGAAAGACTTGATGAAGATCGCTCAGATCGCAGAGATCCTAGAAGTGTTTGATCTTAGAATGATGGTGGAGAACATCATGAACAATGAAGGCTTCATGAATCAAGAGATCACAAAAGCGTTCCATGTGAGAAAGGCCAACCGAATCAAAGAGTGTCTCACCAAGAATAACTTCACAGGTAACATATGATAGTCTCCTGAAATATGCTGAAGCTAGGTGAAAGATGCAATAAGTGATATCTTTTGGACTCTCTTTGCAGATGTGGTGTTCAGGTTGGATGACGGCACCATTAATGCCCACAAACCACTGTTGATCTCTAGCTGTGACTGGATGGCTGCCTTATTCGGGGGCTCGTTCATGGAGAGTGCAAATGACGAGGTGAGTGTGAAAACAATGTTTAATGAGCTCCAGTTAGGGCACTGTCAAGTATACAGAACATCTTTATTTCGTCCTAAGCATTAATGAGTCTGCTAGTTCTCAAGCAGATGGTACAAGGTCACACCGTTCAGACATTTACATGCGCTTACATACTCAAATAGATGCGCACTGACACATTTTACAGACACTGGCTTGCCAACAAATTGCATCAAATTCCTGAATAACTAAAATAGTCTAGCCGTGGTGTCTCTAAGTGACGTTTTGAAAATCTATTTCTGCCGTGATGAATGATCTGTCAACTCTCATGACCTGTTTAGAGTGCACAATGTTTGTCTTACAAGACATTTAATTCACAATATAGTGGGGTTCTTGTTACATTTTTGAAAATGTCATTCATTTGCATTGATTTTCAATTTCAGTTTAGCTGTAGTAATTGTTAAAGTGGAAATTTGGGAAAGTGCTTTCATTTTTTTATTTTGTTTCCATATTAGATTTAGTTTTCAAAAGTAATTTCCCCCTACTGAGATTTATAGAGTTTTTGAGTATATTTTAGTGCACATTTAAATTGTTATATAACATTTTTTTTTTTTTACTATATTTAAAAATATTTTTCTAGTTTTTGTCTTTTCAATTACTTTTTATTCATTATAATAACCTTATAGTACATTTACCAACATAAAGATATTTCCATTTCTACCCATTTAAGTGCATAATTTATAAGTAATGAGCTGAGATGCACAGTCAATACAGCTACTTCCTGCTGTTTGAAGCAAACATTACGCTCATTTTCACGGCTGCCACATGCACGCTAAATCCTGTTTCCACTGTCCAAATAGACGCTTTCATCTGTGGCACCGTTCATTAATTTCCTCTTTAACAGGTGGAATGAAGCAGACCAAGTTTCCTCCCTAAGGAGGAAAAGCAGACGTCATTCAGAGACAGTGATATGTTTTCCTCTACAGCTAATCTTTGCACAAGGGACTCAATACTTGATGGCCGGTCTTTTTTATTTATTTATTTTTTATTTTTTTGCCTTAGTGCTCTGACATTTCATGCCAGTGTAACAATTGGGACGGCTTTATTTTAGACAGCGTCCTACTTTCAGACTTAAGTCCACAGCTTGCTTGCTAAAATACGTAAGAGGATGCCTCTGTTTCTTGCACTCTCTTTTGGAGTGGTTAGACTAGCCCGGCACAACACAGCAATCTAATGTGCTTGCCCTTGAAGAGTATTATGTAATGAGTTACGTAGCAGCATCTATCTGCGTGGTCTGTACAAATGTGCTTAGTAATGCTGGACTACTGGAGAGCCGGCTGTTAGTTTCATAGAGATTAAAGACTGAATAGTCCCGACACCAGAGGTCAGCTAACCAGAGTCTGTTAAACACACAATATTTTTTAATGGTTGAATTCAAATTTATACTGATTAATAATTTGAGTTTTACACTCCTTTTGTAATAACCTATAAATTCTATGAAAGTCAACATGAAATCACAATGGGCCCTATTTACATTTTTAATACACATTAGTCATCTTTTGATGCATTAATTCATCTGTACATGTTATTCCAAAAAAAGTTTTTTTTTTCATTAAACTTCCTTAAAAAATAACTCAATAAATCATTGTATAAAAAAAGAAAATGTAATAACAACAATAATATAATATGTAGTAGAGGTCAAAAGTTTACACCCCCTCCCCCCTTTCAGAATCATTAAAAATGTTATTTTACCAAAATAAGAGGGATCATACAAAATGTATGTTATTGTTTTTTTAGTACTGAGCTGAAGAAGATATTTCACATAAAAGATGTTTACATATAGTCCACAAGAGAAAATAATAGCTAAATTTATAAAAATGACCTGGTCCTGATTTTTAATACTCTGTTGTTACCTGAATGATCCGCAGCTGTGTTTTTTTTTTTTGTTTAGTGATAGTTTTTCATGAGTCCCTTGTTTGTCCTGAACAGTTAAACTGCCTGCTGTTCTTCAGAGAAATCCAAAGAATTAGTGGGACCTGAAGGATTTTTCTGAAGGACAGCAGGCAGTTTAACTGTTCAGGACAAACAAGGGACTCATGAACAACTATCACTAAACAAAAAAACACAGCTATGGATCATTCAGGTAACAACAGTATTAAGAATCAAGGGGATGTAAACTTTTGAACTGGGTCATTTTTATAAATTCAACTATTATTTTCTCTTTTGGATTATATGCAAACATCTTAAATGTGAAATATCTTATTCAAGTCAGTACTAAATAAACAATAACGTGCATTTTGTATGACCCCTTAATATTTTGGTAAAATAATTAACATTTTTAATGATTCTGAAGGGGGGATGTAAACTTTTGACTCCAACTGTACAATATTGGTAAAAAAGATTCAGATTACAGTAAAAACTGTTATATTGTGAAATATCATTATAATTTAATTTAAAATAGTTTTCTTTTTACATATATTTTAAAATGAGATTTTTTTTGTGATGCTGAATTTTTAGCAGCCATTACTCCAGTCTTCAGGGTCACATGGTCCTTTAAAAATTATTTTATTATGCTGATTTGGTGCTCAGTTATTAATGTCAAAAACAGTCTTTGCTGCTTAATAATTATGTGGAAACCATGATATATTTTTCAGGATTTTTTATGAATAGTAAGCTCAGTGTTATTGGAAATACAAATCTTTTATTACATTATAAATGTCTTTATTGTCGCTTAGTGTTTTACTGTATTATTATCAAATAAATGCAGCCTTGAAGAGGCTTCGGGAAAAAAAAATTCTTTTGACTTTTAATGTGTCATTTAATTATATTTACCAAGAAACTTAAAAAAAAAATGTTTCTTCCAATAACAACTTTGTCCAAATCAATTGGTTTTATTATGGTCAAAATGTACAGCAGTCTGACTAAATCAACCTGACAAATTGGTTTAGACTGAGTAAAAACAAATCTTTGGAGTAACATCTGCAGGCTACAACAGGCTTTTTGTGCAACTTATAACTTGCTCTACTTCTTAACCGATTTTCGTCTTTGATAGATCTTAACAAGTCCTCTTATTTTTCAACCTCTCCAACAAACTGTCATATACAGACGTCCACGAAATCAATTCCCTGAGGATAAAATCAAGTCTTGTTCTACATTTTACCCCACCGATTTCCGATTTCCCTCTGAACTGTCAAATTTCAGAAGTCAATGGGTTGTAAACGCTATTTCACGCCGACTTAGCGGCACCAGATGGAATTGAAGAAATTGATTGTTTGAAGAATAATGACGTACGTACACGTGTGTTGCCAGGTCTCATTCCCCAACACCAGCAGGGTATGTATGCAGGCAGTTCTGGAGTATCTCTACACCAATCAGCTGTCGCCCATGGCAGACCTGGACCCAATGGAGCTAATCGCCCTGGCCAACAGACTGTGCCTTCCACGGCTCATCGCCCTGACAGGTGAGCTCTCTGCCAACGCCCCGCCACACGCTCCGAATGACACACAAAACAACACGCGCGTTCCTCAAGCACAGGGCAGAACCGCTCGGCCACCTCAGATCTAAAGCAAACAGGCCTTTTAGCCCTTTCATTCTGTGTTGCCTAGCAACGAGCCATGTCAAGGTGCCAAATAAAAGAGAACGTCTCCGCCGAGCTTTGTGTGGCACACACTACAATCTGTCCGGCGCACGTCATCTAATGACGTGGTGGTGACAGGCTGAAATTTATCTGTGACTCCAGATGCAGCTATTTACCTCAGGTTTTTGCGTAGCCTGCACCGCCCCTGAGGAAAAAAGAGGTTCTATTTTCGTGCCGCAGTTTATTTACAGTCTGCTAGAGTAGCAAAGCATCGTGAAATATAAGTCTGTGTAAATAACTTTGCATAAAATACACTCAAATTTGTTTGAAGATTACTGGAACATTGTTTAGAAGAAAATACAATTTTGGTCTTTCTGTTACTTGCTATTTGTTTGTAATTTATTTAGTGAATTTTACTAGCAAATTCTGAGTGAAAAATCTAAATGTGCCTTCTGTTTAACAGATGTTTTCTCTCCTCAGAGCAATACGCTGTGAGCGAGTTAGTAAAAGCATCTAAAGATGGACAGGATATCGATGGAGAGGTACTCACCTATCTAGAGCTTGCTCAGGTAAATCTACTTTTTGTTATTAAAGTGGATAATTGATAGTGGATAAAAGTGTCAGCAAAATGTAGAAATGTAAATATTAGTGCTAATATTGTAATGTAAATATTGGTGATAATTAATCACATAGGTTTGATGTGGTGAGTGGCGATTAATCATTCTGAACGGTAGAACTTTTTGTCGTAATTATATCTCTACATACTAAATGCAAATTAAATTACAAATATAATATAATATTAATGCATGTTAATCTTCATTCACATGACCTGTTATATCTAAAAGGGATAGTTCACCCAAAAATGAAAATTCTATCATTAATTACTCACCCTCATGTCTTTCATTAATTACTCACCCGCAAGATCTTTGTTCTAGGGATGTTCATTTCGGGTTATATTTTCTAACTGACAGCAGATGCTTGTTAACCAATTATTTATCGTTAACCCATAAGATTGTTTTAAATTAGAATTTAATTATTTTAGAAAGGATAAGTGTCTGTGACCTAGGATGCAGAGTTTTGGTTCATTTTTGTGTTGTGTAAAAGGAAGACGGCTGAAAGCGGCATCCTATTTTTCTTTATTTTACAAAAGCACAAAGATTAGTTTTACAGAAAATTGGGATTCACATGGACACGTCACGCCACGCACCTGCAGCGCTTCTGCGAACAGAGAAAAACATAATAAAGCAAGGCTATATATAACGAATGAATAGGCCTATACGATAAATATTTTTGCTTAATTAACAAAACGAAAGAAAAAAATGGGCAACAAGTAGCTAGGATGCAGAGTTTGGTTCATGTTTGTGCTGTGTAAAAAGGAAGACCGCTGAAAGTGGCATCCTATTTTTCTTTATTTTACAAAAGCACAAAGATTAGTTTTACTGTGAATGTACACAAATAAAAGCAAACCATATACTGTTTCAATTATCTGTATGAATAGGAGTCATTTACACTGTTAGAAGGATACATCTCAAATATGAAAACATTTGGATTTGTGTCGTATGAGAGACCCAACATTAGTTTCAGTCGCGCATTAGCCTAAACTAATTCATTTTGGTTTGTCGTTTAAATAGCCTAGCTTCTTATATTTTTCATTCTTGTTCTTTTTTTGTGGAGTGAGGGAAACTAAAATAGCCTAGCCTATGTTTATAGTGTTGTTTAAACATTTCGCATCGGCATCAGGTCTATTTTTGAATGTAATAATAAAATGCGACTTAACGTTATAGTTTTCTCAAAAATGCTATTTTATTTTATTTTAACCATCCAGCAAACTTTTTAAAATATTTTGATAAATTACAAAAAAAAGACCTTTTAAACCATTTAACTAATTGCATTAATCGGTCAAAATTCTTTCTGTCGCTTAATGGTTAACTGGTTAAAATGAGCGTCCCTACTTTGTTCATCTTTGGAACAGAAAGTAAGATATTTTTGATGAAATGCGAAAGCTTTCTGACCCTGCATAGATACCAATGCAGCTGACACGTTCGAGGCCTTGAAAGTTAGTAAGGATATTGTTAAAATAGTCTGTGTGACATCAGTAGATCAACGTTTACTTTATAAAGCTATGAGAAAACAAAAATAACGACTTTATTCCACAATTTCTTCTCTGTTTTATCAATGTCCTTACTACTTTTCTGAACCTTTAACGTGGTAGTTGCATGGTTGTTGTGTCTATTTAGGGTCAGAAAGCTCTCAGATTTCATCAGAAATATCTTAATTTGTGTTTCGAAGATTAACGAAGGTCTTGCAGTTTTGGAACCGAGGGTGAATAACTAATGACGGAATTTTAATTTTTGGGTAAACTATCCCTTTAAGGTTTCTCGGGTCCTAGCAGAGCTAATTAAAATGTTTATTTTGCTTGGAATAATCTACAAAATAATTTAAAGCTGACCATACTCACATCACTGAATGAGTTATTTTAGGTATTTTAACAGATTCTATGCTTTATCCTTCTGATAAGTTGTTGTTATGATTCATGATTGTGTTATGTTGTGTTTGATGTTATACATTTTGTATATTTATGTTATTTGTTGCTGCCCTCTTAGCCAGGTCATGCTTGTAAAGGAGATTTTTGATCTCAGTGAATTTTTAACCTGGTTATATAAGGAAATAATATGAATTTGAATCAGTATAAAGGAAATATAATTGAATAATATTTGTTTAATGGCAACTTTTTGCTGAGTCCTGCCAAGGACATTATGTCCAATATCAATACCTTTATTACACTTTTTTTTTCAATTCTGAGGATAAAATGAATAATTATAGCCATTTATTTGGGATTGAGAACCAAGGCTAATTTGCATTATATGTTCGTGCTAAAAACATTAGTGTAGACTCATGGAATAAAAATAGAATTTGCAGTAATTGTGTTCATCATTCCATATTAATCAGAAAAATAATTTTAAAAAAGATATATTTTTTTGTGAGTGTGTTATTTTCATCCTGATCGCATGACAAAAATGTACCTGTGAAAACTTTTTGGCAAGTGGCGAAATATGTACCGTTTCATTACATATTTGATGTGAAATCTCCACTGAGTGGCGCTAAAAGAGTATTCGTTCTTTTCCCTGGAACAGATGAACGTACGTTTCATGTGACGTCGGTTTTGTATGTGTCACCGCAGTTCTGACTTGAAATGTCTGTTGAGTGGCGCTATAACTCTAACGCTCCATGACTTTTTAAAATAACGTACCATCTGCACTACACCTAAACCTACCCGATAGTATAAACAAAAGCGAATGTGACGTAAAAACGCAATCACAAGCATGCCGTTTCAGCTTGTTTTCAATCGCTCATCTTGTAGCATGTTTTTCACAGGATTCATACCCAAGGATTCCACATCCTAAGTTCAGTTCTGTCCCTACCGGATGAGCTACCGAGCAAGCTTGTTATGTCTGGAAAGCGAAACAGACGGAGTTGTAATCATAACTGTACGAAAACACTCACTGTTTTACCACCTCTATTGTTCATTTCTGTTCGAAACTGCAGTTTCCAATATGTACTAATGGGTACTTATTTTGCGCTTTGTGATAAAGTTCCCACAGGTACATTTTCGTCATGAGATCAGGTAGGTTATTTTTCTAGCTCTAGCAAATATTTTGTTTTAAAACATACACTTAAAGAGATGACTGGCAACATTAGTTGCAAACAGAGTACTGTAAACAAACAGATCCAGGCTTAATTTTAAACTGTAATTTAACAGTATTTAAAAACACAGGATGTTTCCTGTAAATATCCAGTGTCTCTACAATAAAATCAGTCATGATTTTACAGATGAGTAATACAGTCGATATTAAACTGAAGAAATACCACTATCTGTAAATATCTGGCATGACTGTAATTACAGTATGCAGTTTATCTGATGCTTTCATACAAAGCTACTTACAATAAACCTATTGCAGTTTTGGTTTTCTTGGAGCAACCAGTGTTACAAGTCACTATATTGTTGGTATCATTTTGTCTTCCTTTAAGCCTACTGTACAATAACCTTCAAAGATTAGCCAGGAGCTGTGAGAATTCATAGTAAAATACAATATATCATTTCAGAATACAAGATGGCAGGCTTTGTTTACAGTGATCATATTCCAGTATTTAGACTAAATACATACAAACGTTAACGTCTTGTTTTTTATTCTCTTGTTTTGATGACAGTTCCATAATGCTAATCAACTCGCTGCCTGGTGTTTACACCACATCTGCACCCATTACAACAGGATATGTGCCAATTACCGCAAAGAGATCAAGTCGAAATCAGCAGGTTAGAACACTTCCTGAACAATTATGAGACAGATGCAAACCGCCACCATTGGAAATGCATGATTTAAAGCACCTGTAATAATATTTAACTTTGCTTCATTACAGAGTACATACTGTATGAGTGTCCTTTTAAAGAGATAGTTCACCCAAAAGTTAAATTCACTAAATCAGTATGCTGTTATTTATTAAATAATAAAAACTATTTATTTTAATGTAGTTATATATATTATATATAACTACATTAAAACTGTATATATCTATATCTATATCTATATATATATATATATATATATATATATATATATATATAAACTACATAAAAACTATTTATTTAAATGTAGTTTACATATATATATATATATATGTGTGTGTGTGTGTGTGTGTGTGTTAGTAAATGTTAATTTCAACATTTAATAATGCGATACTAAAATCAGAAGTTGTATAATTAATGACATAATTAATAAAAGTAGCACACATTTTAATGGTAATATTAACATGAATTAACATTAATTTGTATTAATTAATTTAATTTAATTAATTTGAATTAAGTTAACTTACATTAACAAACTTTAATAAATACTGTAACAAATGTACTGCATATTGCTAGTTAATGTTAGTTAATGCATTAACCACTGTTAATCAATGGAATCTTATTGTAAAGGGTTACCAAAAAATAATAAAAAATAAACTTTAACAAATAATAAATTGAAAGCAGAAAAGTATATATATTTTTTGTTAAATGCTCACACTGTTCCTTTATTAACATTTTTAATTAGATTTCATTTTTAGATTTTCTGCTTTCACTTTAATTTGGTAATTCATTTTGTTCTATGTTATTTTATTAGTTTTTTATGTCTATTTAATATTATATTTATATTTTAATATAGCTTATATATAAAAAATAAAATATATTTTATATTAGATTTAATACTGTTTTTATTAAGATTTATTTATTTATTTATTTTTTATTATTAGGATTATTTTACATTTTTTGTTCATTTAGTTATTTTAGTGTTAAATTAGTGAGAAATGTTGCTTTAGCAAGTAGCTGAAATAAGCTCAGGTTTTTGTTTTTCATTTTTATTTTACTTAAGCTACTGGTTATTTTATGTATCAGTTGTTTATGATTTTGGTTTAATACTAAAATAACCCTGCTGTGAAGTTACTCTACCTTTTGTGTTTCACACACAGCATACAACATTCAAAGTGCTGTAAATAGATACAAATGACAGAATTTTTAATTTTACGTGAACACATTTTTGCTTCATGAGCTCTGTTGTATATCATTCACCCGTGATATCTCTCTGGGCTTGTGTTGTAATGTGAGCAGAAAACCAGGAATATTTTGAGAAGCACCGCTGGCCTCCGGTCTGGTATCTGAAAGAGGAAGATCACTATCAGCGGGTGAAGAAGGAGAGAGAGAAGGAGGATGTGGTGTTGAATAAACATCACTCGCGATGGCGCTGGTGTTTCTGGAGCACGTCCCCTGCTGTTGCTTGAGTCTGTACCCTCTTGTTTTATTTTTAAAGCTCTTATTTTTCCTTTTTTTCTATTTTGCTAAAATGAAACAGGCCACTCTAAATGAGCATTCGGTTTGAAGCACAATCTCAACGTCCAATCAATGCTGGCCATCGAATCTACGGAGGTGACGCAGGCTTAGTCCTTAAGGTGTAATATTTGTTTTCTTAATCGAGCTGCTGTGTTGGACTTGGTTGTGATCTGACTGTGTTAGAAGCATAAGAATCTTAAAACACTAAGAGGATTAGGGAGTGTTTTGTCTTTCCTTTTTCACTTAGGTGCTATATACTGTATATTTACATTAACACCTTTTAAACTGTTCAGTGAAATCATCTAAGTGGAAAATGCTCATTATGTCACTAATTCAGAGCACATGCATTGATTCGCATTGTAGAATTCTGCATTTAGGCAAATTTGGGGTAATGCGGTACGCCTGTTTATTCAACAACTTGCGACCAAAAATTAAGAGCACTTGAGGTTTGGGCTCGCTGTAGATTGTAATATAATGGATGTAGTTTGATCATTGTGATTGTAAAAGCGTACAGCATTCAGCCCTATGTATAAACATCAGGGACAGGAACGCAGTAGCTGGGTCATTCCTCTTGCGCAGTACATTCTGAACTTTTTTTTTTTTCTCAAAAAATGCATGGTTGCATTTCTATAACAGGATATGCTAGACTTTCTGAAATATGTTCTGGTAAATCTCAGGCACCTAAAATGTATGAATTATAACTTTATGATTTACACAAACATAAAAAAAAAATCAGGGAAAAAGTTACAGGATGATATGGAACCTCTAACGGGTCATGGTGGAAAAAAAAAATGAGAAAGGAGGAAAATGTGTATTTCAAAGCTCACAAAACTTTTGTGTTCCTGTGTGAAATTTGGCATTCGCTTGCAAACGTTTTGCGGCCTGCTTTACAATTGTTTCTAAATACCCCAAAATAATTTCCAACATACACTGAAAAACTTTGAAACTGTATTTAATCAGAAATTGCTAGTAAATTTTACAAATAATTACAAAAATCGATAACTAACTTAAATTGAACTGAATTAAACGTAAAATTAAAATGTAAGTTAAACATGAAGTTTTGAAATAGTATTTTCTTTTAAAACTTTATCCAATAATCTTTGTTTTTTGTTTGTTTGTTTGTTTTTGTTCATTTGCAACTTCAAAAAATATTCTTTGTTAAAGTTAGTTATTTATGGAAGCCTGTTTCTGCCACTGAATAAAAAATAAAAAAAGGTTATTGCAACTTTTTGTCTCACAATTCTGAGAATTCTGAATTTTTTCTCAGAATTGTGAGATATAAACTTGCAATTGCAAGTCATTTCGAGTTTAGAGTTCATTTAGAGTTTTGTCTCACAATTCTGACTTTTTTTTGTGAGATTATGAGATATAAACTTGCAATTCTGAGAAAAAAAGTCATAATTGTGATATGAGAAAAAAATCATTTCTCAGAATTGTGAAATGTAAACTTGAAACTTGCGAAAAAAATTCAGAACTGCGAAATATAACTCTAAATTCTGAGGAATTAAGTCGCAATTTTGAGATATAAATTTATACTTAAATATAAATATATAAATATACATTTATACTTTTTTAAAAATTAGAATTGCCTGATTTAAACTCACAATTGCGAGTTATAAAGTCAAAATTGTAAGTTTATGTCTTGCAATTCTGACTTTATTTCTCAGAATTCTGACTTTATTACCCATAATTGTGAGTTTATATTTCACAAGTTCAAGACAAAATTCAGAATTTAAAGTTTAGATCTTACAATTCTGAGAAAAAAAGTCAGAATTGCAAGAAGTAAAGGAGGAAAATGTGTATTTCAAAGCTTACAAAACTTTTGTGTTCCCGCATGACATTTGGCATTCGCTTGCAAAAAGTTTCGCTTGCTTTACAATTGTTTCCAAATACCCCAAAATGAATTCCAACCTGAAAAACTTTTACTTTGATACAGTTTTTAATCAGAAATTGCTAGTAAATTTTACAAATAATGACCAAAAAATCGGCAAGTAACTAAAAAAGTTGAAAAAAAAAAAAGTAATTTCTCAGAAATTATTTTTTTGTAAGTTTATTTCTCAGAATTCTGAATTTATTACTCACAATTGTAAGTTTATATTGCACAATTCTGAGAAAAAAGTCAGAATTGTGAGATGTAAACTCTAAATTCTAAGAAATGAATTCAGAATTGTGAGATATAAACTCACAATTCTGACCTTTTTTTAATCAAAATTGCATGATATAAACTCACAATTGCGGGTTACAGTCAGAATTGCGTCATATAAACAATTCTGAGAAAAAAGTCAGAATTACGAGTTTATATCTCACAATTTTTCTCACAACTTTATTTCTCAGTATTGCAAGTTTATTTCTCACAATTCTGACTTTATTACTCACAATTGTGAGTTTATGTCTCACAATTCTGACAAAAAGGTCAGAATTGTGAGATGTAAACTAAATTCTGAGATATTAAGTCAAAACTTTTGACTTTTTTTATCAGAATTGTGTGATATAAACTTACAATTGCGAGTTATAAAGACAGAATTCCAACATATAAGCAATTCTAAGAAAAAAGTTAGAATTGTGAATTTATATCTCATTTGTACTGTATTTCTCAGAATTCTGACTTTATTACTTGCAATTGCGAGTTTATATCTCACAATTCTGACAAAAAAAGAATTGTGAGATGTAAACTCACAATTGCAAAAAAAAAGTTGTGAGTTTATATCTCACAAGTTTGGGAAAAAAGTCAGAATTGTAAGAAGTAAACTCAATTTTGAGAACAAAAGTGAGAATTGTGAGATAAAAAGGCTGCAGTCACCTTTTTTAAGATTTTTTATTCAGTGCCAAAAATGGGCTTCCATAGTTATCACTTATTTTTAGGAAGGTATTTTTTTATTTATATTATTTTATTTCTGTAAGAGTGTGACAAACCAAATATCCAACAAAATACCACAGAAAATAACAATTAATTTTTGCTTACAGAGCCTTTTTTACTGTACTAATGTTTGTAATTTTGTTTTCTTACCAAAATGATGCCACTTCCTGCAGTCATCTAGCTTTTGCTAAAGGAAAAACAAACAAACAAAAACTGTGGAATAGTGAGGAAAAAAATATGGAATTTTTCTGCCACTTTTAAATTTGGAATTTAGTACATGAAATCATGACAAAATGTTACTTTAACTGACGCCTCACAAACAGCTTGATTGACAGGCCAAAACACAGAATCCCCCATTTTGTCTGACAAACAAATTAGACAGAGGAGAAGATTAATTTCGGTGGACTTACACTTGAAAAATTGTGTGTATTGACGTCTTTCCTTGGTTAAAATAAAATACACTCCAGTGTTCATAAAAAACGATCGGTTCACATTGATTGAGGCAATACAGTGACCTGTCACGACACAAAACGATATTTATTGCTTGAATTTCTTAAAAAATGACAACATTTTAAAGCTGACACCTTGTTTCATACCAGAAGTAACCTGCTCTGTCTTGTCTGTCGGCGTGTTGTCAGTTTCCTTTGTTCTGCAATGTATTTTTCACTGCAGCGGGTTTTTGCGAAGGGTCAGTTTTGATCAAAGAAACTAATATTTAAAGTTTCTTTTAATGGTGTCAATAAAAATGTATTATTCAATATCAAATATGAAGAAAACTACATATGCATACTGCATAATAGGAATGATCCAGCTCTGTCCAGATGGGAAAAAAAAAATCAGGAGCTGATGAATAAAAACACCTCCAACTACCAGTTACACATTACTTTTCTAGTCTCTTCCATGTGTTGTAGCATAATGTTAGCCTTTACTGACAAACTACACATTCACTTCTAATTAGAAGGGCTTAGAAACACGGCTTAGTTCAGGGCAAACCTTAACTAACAAAAAAATTAAACAATAATAATAATAATGTAACCACTACTCACATATAGTACATATAATACATGAGCTCCACCATTGTTGTGCTAGAAGTTACATATGTACTGTAGTGGATTGTAACTTTATTTACACATCAAAGATTGTCATAGTTGTGAAAGCTAAAACGATTTCCTCAGCTGTGTCCTATAATGAATAATTAATGTATGTAAATGTTTCATGGTAGGATATAAAGAATGTACCGCGGCTTTATGTGTTGGTATGTACGCGCTTTTAAAGACGGTGAAGGGTAACGTAACACAGGGTCGGTGACGACGTATCCTAAACGAAAGCGGATGTAACTGCCTATTAATAAAGGAGGAACGTTCATACTTGAAGAAAAAATAATAGTGTTTAGTCACTGTAGTGTAGATTATCTTTAGTTTACCAAAGCAATATATAGATGATCACATGCATAAGATACCATGATTGTTCTTTTTCGGTGGTATTGGCGAAATTGTTGTTAACTGTTGTTAGCTGCTGAAAACCAAATGGCTGGTTCATTTGGTTCTTGCTGTCTAAATGCCTTTGATCTTGCTGGTCATTATCTTTAATGTTGGTTGTTTGTTTATTTATGTATTTCATTAATTTATTTTTTAAAAAATGGAAAATTGTTGAATAAATTATTGATTTTACTTGCTATCGAGTCATTGATTTTTCTACTACAAATACATTGTTTAATTCAATGCAGTCTTTCAGTGCTAATTTCAAACCGTAGCATAGTCTGCAGTATGACATGCCTATGCTAAAACTTTTTATAATTATTTACAGAAGACCTGTTACGCCCATTTTACAATATGTAATGTAAGTCTCAGGTGTCCCCAGAAAGTTTCAGTTCAAAATACCTCACAGATCATTTATTATATCATTTTGAAAATACCTATTTTGAGTAGAAGCAAAAACACTTTTTCTGTGCATGTCTCTTTAAATGCAAATGAGCTGCTGCTCCCCGCCCCTTTTTCCAGAATACAGTGCCTTTACAGCTCATACGTCAGATATTCTGCCAAAAACATCTGTTTGGTTTTGATTATCATGTCTATCGCACTAAGATCATGCATTTTAAAGCCATATTGGTTTAAACTTCTGAAATGGGGTTTTCTGAGTGCACATATCTAAAGCACGTGCACAGAAAGCGACTGTCACCAGGCATGTGAGTACTAAACTGTTCTCTTTCATGTTTTATTGTGCTTAAACTATCAAATACACACAAGTTTATGTTAAAAACACATGAGTTACAAAAACAGTCGGCTACAAATGTCTGTGAAGGTAAACGGCTGGGAAAGAAATCACGTTTATATTAGATCTGTGTGGCAGCAGTGTGATATACAGTAAATAGTATTATAATAAGATCCCTTGTCGACATCACGGGGGGAGTGAAATTTGAGCCGCTCGTTTTTTCACATGCTTGCAGAGAAAGGCTCTCCAAAGCAAAGTTACTGGGTTGTCCTTTTTCACATTTTCTGGGTTGGCAGATGCACCGGGGACCCGTTTATAGCACTTAAACACTAAAAAATCCGATTTTTATGATATGTCCCCTTTAAAACACTTTAGTGAAGCTTTTTACAAAACACTGACTAAGGATTGGTGTCATGTGGATTATTGTGATGTTTTTATCAGCTGTTTGGACTCTCATTCTGAGGACACCCATTCACTGCACCCATGTTCTCCAGAACTGTTTTAATGAAGAAACAAACTTATCTACATCTTGGATGGTCAGAGAGTATTAAATACTTGAAAATTTCCATTTTTGGATGAACTGTATATATATATACAGTTGAGGTCAAAAGTTTACATCCCCCTTTCAGAATCTGCAAAATGTTAATTATTTTACCAAAATAAGAGGGATCATATAAAATGCATGTTATTGTTTATTTAGTACTGAACTGAATAAGATATTTCACATAAAAGATGTTTGCATATAGTTCACAAGAGAAAATAATAGTTGAATTTATAAAAATGACCCGGTTCAAAAGTTTACATCCCCTTGATATTTAATACTGTGTTCTCACCTGAATGATCCACAGCTGTGTGTGTGTGTGTGTGTTTTAAGGGGTCATTGGATGCTAAGTTTACTTTTTCATGTTGTTTGAACATTAATGTGTGTTAGCAGTGTATGTACACATTTACACTATAATGATAAAAATCCATGCAGTGGTTTTTAATTAATCTGTAAAAATAATATTCCCTTTTTCAAATCGAGCCGTTCTCAGATGCCAGAGAGGAGCGAGCAAGCTGAGCTCATTTGCATTTAAAAGAACAATCCATCAGAATGGGTTGATTTTTGCAGAGCTCATTTTGACAAGGTAAAAAGGGTGTTGTTTTACACAACCACTGAGAATTTTTAACCAAAGTATATTATAGACTTTTCATTAAGACCCTAAAGAATCATATCAACTTGTGGAAAATGAGCATCCGATGACCCCTTTAAAGGTTTAAGTTTAAGTTTAAAACAACACCTTGCCAAAATAAGCTCTGCATTCTGGTTGTGGCTGCTTTAAATGCAAATGAGCTCTGCTCGCCCCGCCCCTCTTTTCTCTCTGTGGAGAGACGAGCCTGTTTACTTGTTTAGCCGCTATACTTGCTAACTAGCACATTATTAGGAAAGGCGATCGCAAAGATTCATAAAAAACCTTTGTACTCACTTCTGCTGTAAGTGAAGCTGGATCACAAATGATTCGCGCAAACATAGACAGACATATGTAGATCGGGAGGTGCATTCACTTCACAAACAAACGTAATCTACTGCATCTTCAGCGGCTCAGATGTCGGGAGTAAATGACGACCACTGTGTTCATTATTACATCCAGCAACACAACACCTCAATCGCTCAATCGGAGATATTCTTGTATAACTTACATCCCTGCTCCGGCATCGAAACAAAGAGGGCGGACTGTTACAGCTGATCTGAGGTAAAACGCTCATGTCAATCAACTATCGTGGGAGCGGCCTCTGTTGGTGTGACGCCACAACGACAGGCATACGAGAATGGCTCGATTTGAAAAAGGGGATATTATTTTTACAGATTAATTAAAAACCACTGCATGGTTTTTCATCATTATAGGGTAGATGTGTACATACACTGCCAACACACATTAATGTTCAAACAACATGTAAAAGTGAAATTAGCATCCAATGACCCCTTTAAGTGAAAAAAGTCCCAGTGCATTAAGAGCTGGGGCGGGGTGAAAACTTTTGAACAGAATGGAGATGTGTACATGTTTTTATTTTGCCTAAATATCATATTTTTTCAATTAGACTTGCCCTTCAGAGGCTATAGAAGGTACTTAAATGTTTCCCAGAAAAAAAAATAAGTTAAACTTACCCTGATCTTCAAATTCAAAAAGTTTTCACCCCCTAGCTATTAATGCATCGTTTTTCCTTCTGAAGCATCAGTGAGCGTTTGAGTCTTTTATAATAGTTGCATATGAGTCCCTCAGCTGTCCTCAGTGTGAAAAGATGGATCTCAAAATCATACAGTCATTGTTGGAAAGGGTTCAAATACACAAAAATGCTGGAAAACCAAAGAATTTGTGGGACCTGAAGGATTTTTTCTGAAGAACAGCAGGCATTTTAACTGTTCAGGACAGACAAGGGACTCATGAACAACTATCCCTAAACAAAAAAACACTGTGAATTATTCAGTTAAGAACACAGTATTAAGAATCAAGAGGTTGTAAACTTCCGAACAGGGTAGTTTTTATAAATTCAACTATTATTTTCTTTTGTGGACTACATGTAAACATATTTTATGTTAAATATCTTATTCAGGTCAGTACTAAATAAAAAATAACATGCATTTTGTACGTTCCCAATTATTTTGGCAAAATAATTAACATTTTGCAGATTCTGAATGGGGCATGTAAACTTTTGACCTCAACTGCCTCATGTTATAGTTATTGTGATGAACTGCACCTGTGGTTATTCAGCTGGGAAAAATCACCTTGACACTAGTTGATTAAAAGTCAGGTTGCTTAGGAAAACTGAAGGTAGTGAAGTGAAAAGCTTGATGTTGTGACAACAAAGTCTACAAAATAAAATCTACAAATGATTAGCAGGTTGCAGAAGGCTCCACTGTACCTTAAATGACCATGATGTAATCTCTGGCTTGTATACATCATATATTTAAACAACATATTAAACCCCAGAAACATGGGGTTAAATGTATTGCTCAATAACGTCTGACCAAAATCATATGCAAAAGTAATATTACATAAAGCCCCTGAGTTGCTTCAATAATTCCTTAGAAAAAAAGCGACATCCTGTATAATGTGGCTCTTTGATCCCGACCTAATCCTTCTCCGACACACAGGCGTCCTGGCGAGAGGGTAAAAATCTGATTATATAACTTGACTTGTAGGGAAACGGCATGCGTGGAAGCTTCCTGTGTCAGTTTAGGATTCGGCTAATGCTGCTGACTGTCAGGGACTGCAGTTAAACTGCCGACAGAGCTGTAATCACATGCTGCTGCGAGACGTTTCCACAGAGGGGTTGAGCTCAGGTCTCAGGAGTGGGTTACAGGTAAAGTGTGTGACAGGTCAGGACATGTTTCTGGAGGAGCATGAGCTCTTACACCTTAGAGACGTTGACTGTACAGGGACTGTATACGCCAATAACAAAAGAAAATAAACTGCTGGAGAAAAAAAACAAATGATTATATTTAAAGGTGCAGGACATAAACAGAAAGAATTCATAGGCATTTGACATGATTATACTCTCATATATTTTTATAATTTGGCTGGAGAGCAAAAAACAGATTTAGTACTCTGTATAAACATACAATTAAAATATCTGCTACCACAAAAAAAAAAAAAAAAAAAAAATCATTTTTTTTTTTTTAAATGTGGAGAGACTTAAAAAGTATAGCTAAATACTTAGTAGATACATTTAGATACATTTAATTTAATAATTCTTTTGATGTAATTAATAAAAATGCTATAAAAAAATGTAATCAAATATGCAATTTAATTTAAAACAGCTTGACCAAAAGATCCAAATGGTTGAGTATTTGACAGCTTTTGTAAGTTGTTGACAGCTTTGCAGATTCAGGATTATAGTTAATCTTCTATCAGTGACAGGAAGCATGAGGATCTATAGAAACTACATAACAGATATTGTTTGCACTGCTTATTTTTAGTCTGCTATTGTACTAAATTGCAACTGTACAAATTTCAGTGCATATAATCTTACTGTTTTTTTACTAACCCAAAGATGTTGAGATAAATATGATCCAAAAGCTTTTTTTTACTTTTAAGGGTGGGATTTTTACATCAAACTGCACGATGTAAGAGACCCTGCATTAAAATAACCTAAAATTATTTCGATTTTCATTTGAACTTTTTGTTGTTGTTAATTTATTAATATATGTTAATTTATACACTAGCGGTCAAAAGTTTTTGAACAGTAAGATTTTTACTGCTCACCAAGCCTTCATTTATATGATCCAAAATATGGCAAAAGCAGTAATATTGTGAAATATTTTTATTATTTAAAATAACTGCTTTCTATTTGGATATGTTTTAAAATATAATTTATTCCTGAGATCAAAGCTAAATTTTCAGCATCATTACTCCGGTCTTCAGTGTCACATGATCTTTCAGAAATCATTCTGATATGCTTATTTTGCTGTTCAAGAAACTATTATTATTATTATTATAATGAATATTTAAAACAGTTTTTTTTTTCAGGATTCTTTGATAAATAGAAATATCCAAAGATCAGCATTTATCTGAAAAAATAAAACTTTTGTAACATTATACAATAAACTATTTAGAAACTTTTCTTTTTTTTTTTTTTTGAAAAATAAATTATAGAAATAATACTTTTTATTTAGCAAGAATGCTTTAAATTGTTCAAATGTGATGATAAAGACAGTTATAACGTTATAAAAGACTTCTATTTCAGATAAATGCTGTTGTTCTGAACTTTCTATTCATCAAAGAAACATGAAAAAAATACTATAAAAATACATATGATGCTAAAAATGCTTTGAAAACACAGGAATAAATTACATTTTAAAATATATTTAAATAGAAAGCAGTTATTGTAAATAGTAAAAATATTTCAAAATGTTACTGTTTTTGCTGTGCTTTGAATCAAATAAATGCAGGCTTGGTGAGCAGAAGAGACTTCTTTAAAAAAAAAAAAAAAAAAAAAAAATTTACTGTTCGAAAACTTTTGACTGGTAGTGTATATATGTAAAAAAAACAACCTAAGAGAACTTATTTACAAAATAAAATAAAATTTCAATTATTTAAAAAAATATGCAGCATTTACTTTAAGGTTAATGACCCTTGATCAAATTTTTCAGCCTTTCGTATTAAAAATCTGGGCGCCTAAAGTATTAAATCAATAAAATCTCACTAATTCTTGGAAATTTGTATAGAAGTTGGTCTTTGTCTGTGCAAAATAAAACTCTTAAAAAAGCAGAACTTCATTATTCAAAAGTTGTATTAAAACATCGTTTTAATCTCTTATATTCTTACACTGTGTTGTTCTCAAGTTGACTTTGTTTCTTGAACAGGACGATGCTGTTGGTGTCAAAGTCAGAACACAAGAAGGAGACTGAGATGCTCTATTTACAGTATAAGAGCTATTTGGACACACAACACCCTGGAATATTTAGTTACTGTCACACCAGGTCAATCAATAGATACTTACACTGCTGGCTATTCATAGATAATGCTATATTCTCAGATTCATGATCTGTTTTCTTTGTTTCTAATATGAGAGGCTTTGCAACCTAAGAATATAGATTATCAATATTACCTTTCATTTTTAGCTCACCTTTACCAATTCATATTACTGTTACTGGTAAACAATAATATGACTATCCAGCAATGGAAACAACCTTTATCATTTATCATTAAAAGTATTAAATATTATTACATTTATTATTATGCATTTATTCAGATACAGTCGTGTCACTGGAATGTATTATTACATTCCTTATAATTTATTAGAATTATTTATTATATTTATAAATTATACCTTTATTATAATTCAGCAAAATCAGTTAGCTAAAGTCATCTCACTATGTTGTTCCCATAGCTGAATACCATCATTTATTTCATTTTTAATATTCATGATATGCAGCCAGACAGATTAGCCTAAATCATCCTGCAGTTTAATATAAAAAATGAATCGTTGCTAATCTGTTGCACAAACACAGAAAAAAAAAATATTGAAAATGTATTTTTGATTACTTGGAACCATCATCACACAATTTAATTGGGAATTACGGTATGAATCACTTAAGTTTAAATTTAAACTCAAATTAATCTGAACTGAAAATGTGATCTTGTTTGTTGGATATGAACATTCTACTTCTTTTGCTCTTCCTGTTGATCACATGATGCCCTCTGGTGGATATCTGATGTTACATTCACAAATAACAAGTGGTCAAACGCTAACATTTAAATAACAATTAAATATAAATTAGCAAATTTATTGATTTGATTTAAAAATATCATATAAAATGTTTATGAAAGTAGCATTCTAAGAGTATTTCACTCATACGTGTCATTTTTGTAGGTGAATTAAGGGTGATTGGGACAGTTTTTTTTTTAATTTAAAATATTAGCCCAACACATTATATATTTCTGTAATACTGACAGTGTTGGAGAGTAACTAGTTACATGTAACGGAATTACGTAATTTAATTACAAAATAAATGTAATTGTAATTAGTTACAGTTACTGAGAAAAAATGTGTAATTAAATTACAGTTACTTTTAAAAAAAAGCCAGTGATCACAAAGGGGATTACATCTGAATTTTTTCACACACCCACCCCCACTTACAGATTCAGTTGACTTCATAAATTGCATTGACTGCTCTAAAATGAGACACAAATGTTTCAGGAGTTTGGGACACAGAATGGGACACATGCTTATTCGATAACTATTTTATTTCCTATTTGGGTTTATGCATAAACTTTATTTTTTAAGGCATTGTTAGATGCTAGTGTTTTCTGTTGTGGCAGAATTAAAAATAATAATAATAAATAAATGCGTGTGAGGGTAACAAGGATATTTTTAATGCATTATGGCCGAGCGGAAGGAGTAGTAAATTATCCGGAAGTGGAGGTGTATTCCTGTTCCACATCACTTTTACAAGTATATGTTACGAAGAATTTCCTCCCCTGCCATTAGCGGCCATCAATCCGCACGTACTACAAACACACACACACACACACACACACACACACACACACACACACACACTCTTTCTGCCTCACACAAACATCGCAAACATACACAAACATTGACGCACGCACTTTCACGAAGCACGTAATTCTTTTTGTTTATTCGTATTTTCTACGAATACAATTTGAAATGATTGAAAAAAATGTATCAAGAATCCTCTATTTAATGTGTTTTTTCTTTGTTTCTTTTGCTTTCTTTTGTTACTACTTTCTACCCCTGTTTTTGATCGTAAGGGAGTGCTTGATTTTTCAAGATTCATTGTTTTCTTTTATGGACTTGTAAAAAAAGTGAAAAGATATTTTTTTGTTGTTGTTTTTTTTTAACTTTGGACTGTTGAAAATGTGAATGTGAACCGAAGTATTTTTTTTGTTCCACATGAATTGTTGAAAATATCACTGTGAAACTGTGAAAAATTGCATTTAAACCCTAAAAACACAATGTAAAGTGGTTTTTTTTTTTTTTTTTTTTCTTCCTCTGTTTATTTTTTTTTTAAATACAACTTTGAAACGAAACTTAATTTTGTGTGGGAATTTCATTCAAATTATTATTTTTTGTACCGGTGGCTTAAAGAGCTATCCTGGATAAGAAAGAAAAAAAATTACATTTGACAAGATTTAGCTTGTCTGGCGCCCGAACTATTGTTAATTTTTTTTGTTAATATATTGGTAGAAATTTTCTTAGTGCCTGCCACCGCTACACTGTCATAACTAAACCCAGTATCATAGCTATTAAACTAGTTCTTGTTATGATTTCAAATCTGTATTTAACCTCACAATGATCTTAAAGTAAATAAGAGCTGTTAAGTCTGAATTTGGGGCGTTGGTGCCAATAGCCTTGTGGTTAGTGTGCCGACATATAGCGCAACTGCGCTCATGGTGACCTGAGTTTGATTCCCATCTTGAGGCCCTTTGCTGATCCCGCTCCCCTCTCTCCTCCCAGCTGTTTCCTGTCATCTCTCTACAATCCTATCACAATAAAAGGCATAAAAAGCCCCAAAAAATAAGTTTAAAAAAAAGTCTGAATTTGTGGTGGCTGTGCTTTAAATTAAATTATTACACGGCTCCGTGGAATGCTTGATTCTGATTGTCCAGTCATGACGTTCTAGGTATGTTATTCCCCAATAACAACCGGTAAAAACTAATAACTCAGACTCATTCAGGGCAACTTAAATCAGTGCTATATGCCTGATAGTTTTTCTTGGCGGAAGCTTTGCATTTGGTTAGCTAAAGAAATATTAAAGCTTAATTCAATATTATGTAGACAATTTCCTAATTATGTCATGCTGGTATCGTGGACTCGCTCTTTTGTTTCATACAAACACAGCTGCTGCCATTTATTTATTTATTTATTTTTTGTACACTGTAATGGATCGTAAGATAACTAACAAACTAGTACTACTACTTAATTATTTATGTGGTGAAATGTTGTGTAAGAAAAGTGGTATGACTGCACTGTATCCCTAAAATGTCTAGTTTGAACTTGCCTTTTCTGGGCAACTGATTTGTTCATGGAAGCTTCAAATATTTCAACTCAGATCAGTGTTTCGTGTCTAATTATTTTGACACGAAACATCTAAATAATCTATCAAGCAGCTGTGTAATAAGTGGGATAATGTACATCCAGCCAGTTGTTATCGCAAAATAAAGATGTTTTCCCTTACTTATTATAATCTTAATTCAAGTGATTAAAGGATTTTGAAAGTCTGACAGTAATCAGTGTGGAGTGCTACTGTAAGGTTAACTCACAAAATGATTAACAGTTTAAAATATTAGAAATTTAGAAAAGTAATCAAAAAGTAATTAAAAGTAATGTTACATTACTTTAATAAAGTAATTGAAAAGTTACACTAATTACTTTTTAACTCAAGTAACTTGTAATCTGTAACCTATTACATTTCCAAAGTAACCTTCCCAACACTGAATACTGAAGATGTTAGCTACGCATTTGAGAAGGAAACAGTGTTATATTAGAATGAACGGATGTGTGGCATACACTTTTCTGTAAACTGAGGCCCCAAAATTTTTTGTAACATTTGGGTGATTGGGACAGCACATTTTTGCATTGATTTAGAATAGTGAAGAATATTTACTGTATTGCGCAAGTTAGTTTATACTTTAATATAATTTTCTATGCAATATTTTCTTTTCTGTTCATCATTATTAAGTGCCCATGTTTATTTCTGTTCAACTTTATTTCTCAGTTCATAAATCTATCCAAAATTCACACAGTACAACACATGTAACTGAGGTAAAGTCATTCAAAACATTTAAAAATCAAATAGGCAAGAAAAAATCTAAATAAAAAAGCTTAAGGTCTAAAGAAATCTGCACAAACCTTTAACAGAAACATAAATATGGTTTATTACTGCAAAAAAAAAAATAAAAAAAATAAATAAATAAAAAATAAAAATGTATGGGTGTAAAAAATAAATAAATAAAAAATAAAAATGTATGTATGTATGGGTGTATGTATGGGTGTATGTATGGGTGTATGTATGGGTGTATGTATGGGTGTATGGGTGCTGGTCATATAATTAGAATATCTTCAAAAAGTTGATTTCACTAATTCCTTTCAAGAAGTGAAACTTGTATAATGTATACATTCATTCCACACAGACTGTTATATTTCAAGTGTTTATTTCTTATAATTTTGATGATTATAACTGACAACTAATGAAAACCCCAAATTCAGTATCTCAGAAAATTAGAATAATACTTAAGACCAATACAAAGAAAGGATTTTTAGAAATCTTGGCCAACTGAAAAGTATGAACATGAAAAGTATGAGCATGTACAGCACTCAATACTTAGATGGGGCTCCTTTCACCTGAATTACTGCAGCAATGTGGCATGGAGTCGATCAGTCTGTGGCACTGCTCAGGTGTTATGAGAGCCCAGGTTGCTCTGATAGTAGCCTTCAGCTCTTCTGCATTGTTAGGTCTGGCATATCGCATCTTCCTCTTCACAATACCCCATAGATTTTCTATGGAGTTAAGGTCAGGCGTGTTTGCTGGCCAATTAAGAACAGGGATACCATGGTCCTTAAACCAGGTACTGGTAGCTTTGGCACTGTGTGCAGGTGCCAAGTCCTGTTGGAAAATGAAATCTGCATCTCCATAAAGTTGGTCAGCAGCAGGAAGCATGAAGTGCTCTAAAACGTCCTGGTATACAGCTGCGTTGACCTTGGACCTCAGAAAACACAGTGGACCAACACCAGCAGATGACACGGCACCCCAAACCATCACTGACTGTGGAAACTTTACACTGGACCTCAAGCAATGTGGATTCTGTGCCTCTCCTCTCTTCCTCCAGACTCTGGGACCCAGATTTCCAAAGGAAATGCAAAATTTACTTTCATCAGAGAACATAACTTTGGACCACTCAGCAGCAGTCCAGTCCTTTTTGTGTTTAGCCCAGGCGAGAGGCTTCTGATGCGGTCTGTTGTTCAAGAGTGGCTTGACACAAGGAATGCGACAGCTGAAACCCATGTCTTGCATACGTCTGTGCGTAGTGGTTCTTGAAGCACTGACTCCAGCTGCAGTCCACTCTTTGTGAATCTCCCCCACATTTTTGAATGGGTTTTGTTTCACAATTCTCTCCAGGGTGCAGTTATCCCTATTGCTTGTACACTTTTTTTCTACCACATCTTTTCCTTCCCTTCGCCTCTCTATTAATGTGCTTGGACACAGAGCTCTGTGAACAGCCAGCCTCTTTTGCAATGACCTTTTGTGCCTTGCCCTCCTTGTGCAAGGTGTCAATGGTCGTCTTTTGGACAACTGTCAAATCAGCAGTCTTCCCCATGATTGTGTAGCCTACAGAACTAGACTGAGAGACCATTTAAAGGGCTTTGCAGGTGTTTTGAGTTAATTAGCTGATTAGAGTGTGGCACCAGGTGTCTTTAATACTGAACCTTTTCACAATATTCTAATTTTCTGAGATACTGAATTTGGGGTTTTCATTAGCTGTCAGTTATAATCATCAAAATTAAAAAAATAAACACTTGAAATATATCAGTCTGTGTGGAATAAATGTATACATTATACAAGTTTCACTTCTCGAATGGAATTAGTGAAATAAATCAACTTTTTGAAGATATTCTAATTATATGACCAGCACCTATATATATATATATATATATATTTTTTTTTTGTGATTAAGGCTTGCACAAATAAAAAGGATGGAAAAACCATTGATTTATAGGGCATAAACAGCATATATAGTCGTTCTCTATTACAAGTAGTGATGGGAAGTTCGGATCATTTTACTGACTCGGACCTTTGAGTCTTGTTCAGCAAAATGAATGAATATTTTTTTCGAGTCATTTCGTTCATTTCAGCAAAATATAAATAAAATGTTACGTGTTACTTCCCTAACACACTACTGCTTATGCAAATGTTGATCTCATTACAAACAAGACAAAACTATACTGCTATAAGAAACAGAAATCACTAATCACTAATTACAAGGTCAATCATTTTCTTAATTAGCAAAGCCTTTAAGCACTGTCCCAATCATCCAAAATTATGCTGTCCCATCCACCCAAACTGTGTTTAAAACAACCTAATTCAGAAATAAAAACATGATATTAACAATTTTTTTTATTGATTTTTGTAGAAGTAGTGCATCATATTTATATTTCCATCAAAATAATCATATAATATAGTATCTATGACAATTTTAGGACCTTATTATGAAAACTAGCAAAAGCTTATGTCATTTTCCTCCGTTCATGCTTTTCATGGCCAACTTCCTGTTTGATGCATGCCCCACCCACCTACAAAATGTCACACCAATGAGGGCATCTCATGTGGTCTTACCCCTAGGACTCAGCAAAAAAATTTTTTTTTCCTCATTAGGTGAGAAAATAAATTGTGTATAGTTGTTATACTGTCCCATTTTACCTTATGTCCAAATCACCCTTAATTCACCCTATTATATGTTTTTATTCGAAATAGAAAAGCTTTCAAACAGTCAGAAAGAATGAAATAAGAAAACAACGATAACAAATGCGAAAGGGAATGAAATAAGTTATCACACATGACTTATTCTCATCCAATTATCCTGGCAGGAGAAGACAGAACATATAGATGAACACATCCACAGCTCACCGCTCTATATCTCAGCTAATGTGTGCCATGATTATATTGGAGTCTGAATCATCTTTGTCTAACTTGCATTCCTTTGGCAATTCATCGAGTTTAAAGAGGAAAGCACCAATCAGCTCATGCATCCGTTTATTTCCAGTCATTTCTTGACATTAGGTCAACCTAAGCAAGTCCACAATTTCTGCATCTTCCTGATCCAAAACCCATCCCAAAAAAAACCCTGTTCTTTCTTTTTTTATGTTATCCAAATATTTTGAAAGCCAAATAAAATAATATAATCATTTAGATAACACTTTGATTGTTTAAACATGCTTTGCCCTTAAAGAGCACAGTGATGTATTTTCATTGTGATTTATGTTGTTTGTGTTTGGAACTTGACCCTACAGTATATAAAAGCATAAAGTATCTTTTTAATTCTCACCAAGGCTGGATTTACGTGATTAGAAATATAGCAAAAACAATACAATTGTGAAATATCATTACAATTTAAAAGAGCAGTTTTCTGTTTTAATATAATTTAAAATGTTATGCAAAGCTGAAGTTTTAGCATCCATTACTGCAGTTTTCTGTGATCCTTCAGAAATCATTCTAATAAGCTGATTTGCTGCTCAGTTATTATTGCTCAGGTATTCTTATTATTGTCAAGCATTTATTTGAAACAGAAACACTTTTGAACATTTTAATGCATCCTTGTTGAATAAAAGTACTAATTTCATTTTTTCTTTTTATTATTCTTATTGAAAAATCTTACCACAAACCTTTCGATGGTGGTGCGTTATGGTTTCCAATAAATAAATAAATAAATAATAAACAACAACAAAAAAAGCATTAAATTACCTTATTAGAATGATTTCTGAAGGATGATGCGACACAAAACATAACTATAAAAACATCAACAACAACAACAACAACAAAAACTTAATGGAACAATACTAAATACAAAACTGATAGAACCGCCCATAGGAAAACAGAACAAAGCATATTACTGGAAAGAATATTGAGGTCCTGCAGGGTCAGTGTGCACAAACATGATCAGAATGGAAGGAAACCTTACCTGCAACCTCAGCATAAATGGCAGTGTCACAATTCAGCACCACACTTAGATAAGCCACCACCAAGTGTTGTGGTCTGATAAAGTAAGAAAGTGAACTCACAGTCACCAAAGGTATGTTTGAAGAATGCAAAACAGTATGAGGGGAAAAAAAAAAGAACTGTTAAGCCTGATGGATGTTTTAAGCTCTGGGGTTGAAGACCGTAGTACAGGTCATTCTCAGCTGTTAGTGGAAATAAGCTAAAATGTCACATTATAAATAATGGACAGAGGAAAACAGCAATTTAAAAGGGTCATTCCACGAAATCTGTGTCAAATTGAAAAATAAAATAAGTTTAATCAACATTTTTTAAAAAATATCCATGAAATGAAGACACCTTAAAATGGCAAGAAATTGTATTATTATTTTATGACTATTTTTCTATCTCATGTTTTGGTATTTTTATACACCCTGTTACCGACACAATCGTTACTAGATGCTTTAGTTTAATTAGAACTCATATGCCACTGAATGATATAGGCATTTGCTCAATAATATACAGAGGGTGACCTTTAAAATGTTTGAATTTTACACAGGCAATCCTTAAAAACAGGGTCAAACCTAATCAATGTCATCCCTGTTACCCATATCAAAACCTGTTGTACTAAATAGTAACAGGTTTGATAATTTCAAATAAATTTGCTAATTGCTAGCTATTAGTCAAGTTCACAAAAGCACATATTGTAAACTTTGAAAGGATTTTACTTGTAGATATTGATTAAATGTAATCAATAATTGTTTCAATTTACATTTTAAAAATGGTAACAGGATTGACATTGCATGATGCCTCATAAATCATCAAAAGTAGTACATTATAGAAAAGTGAGAGAAAACAAATGCTTGTGTTTTAAGTGTTTCTAAGTGGAATTCTGGTTGAGAGATGATGTAACCATCTAAAAATAGTCACTTGAACGTACATTATTTTACAAGGGTTTTTTGATGAGGGTAACAGGGCTGACATGAAATCAGGGGACACCAATAAAATGCATTATATATTATAGAAAAATGCATACTTATGCCAAAAACATTGCTTAACAATGAGACTATATTTAGAACAATATGCAAATGTGATTTTTATATAATTTTTCCTTCAACGCGGCTTCAAATGATCCCAAATGCGGCAGTAAACGATCCCAGCCGAGAAAGAAGGGTCTTATCTAGCGTAACGATTGGTTATTTTCATAAAAATAATACAATTTTTATACTTTTTTTAATGTCAAACGCTGGTCTTGTCTTACTCTGCCTAAAATGGTTTTTGTTCCAGGTCATGACAGTTAGGGAATGTCAAAAAATTCCCATGTCATGTTCTCCCTCAACTTCAAAATCATCCTATATTGCTGTTTTACCTTTTTTTGTTAAGGGTGTTCGATCTTCTTTGCATGTTTACTTTGCATAGACTGGGTCGGAACTTCTGCAGTGATGTAGGATGATTTTGAAATGATTTTCGAAGTTGGGGGAGAAAATACGATTGGAGTTTTTCTACGTACCCTAACTGTCTTGAGCCAGAATACACAGAGTTCAATGAGAGCAAGGCAAGACGAGCGTTTGAGAATAAAAAGTATTTAAAAATGTATTTTGTTTTTGAAAATAACAGATCGTTTCGCTAGCTAAGACCCTTCTTCCTCGGCTGGGATTGTTTACAGCTGCATTTGGGATCGTTTGAAGTCGCATTTAAACTGTATTTTGGAAGTTCAAAATTGGGGCACCATAGCAGTTCATTATATGAATAAAATGCTGAAATGTTTTCCTCAAAAAACAATTTCTTTACGACTGAAGAAAGAAAGACATGAACACCTTGGATGACAATGGGGTGAGTACACTATATGTGAATCTTTTTGACTTCTCCTTTAATTAGGCTACTCACCCTCATGTCATTTCAAACCTGTAGTTCAGAACACAAATTAAGGTATTTTTGATAAAATCCAAGAGCTTTCTTACCCTGCATAGACAGCAATGCAACTACCATGTTCAAGGCCTAGAAAGGTACTAAGGACATCATTAAAACAGTCCATATGACATCAGTGGTTCAACCGTAATGTTATGAAGCTACAAAAATAGTTCTTATGCAAAAAGAAAACAAAAATAATGACTTTATTCAACAATTTATTCTCTTCTGTGTCAGTCTTCAATGTGCGAGTACCATGCACGCATGTGTTTGTGTACAAAAAGTATTCTCGCAACTTCATAAAATTAATGTTGAACCACTGATGTCACATGGACTCTTTTAAAGATGTCCTTCTTCCTTTATGGGACTTGTTGCTGTAGTTGCATTGCTGTCTATGCAGGGTCAGAAAGCTCTCGGATTTCATCAAAAATAGCTTCATTTGTTTTGCCGAAGATGAACAAAGGACTTCCGTGTATGGAACGACATTAGTGTGAGTATTTAACAGTGTTGGGGAGTAACTAGTTACATGTAACGGAATTACGTAATTTAATTACAAAATAAATGTAATTGTAATTAGTTACAGGCACTGAGAAAAAATGTGTAATTAAATTACAGTTACTTTTGAAAAATGCCAGTGATTACAAAGGGGATTACATCTGACACACACCTGCCCCCACTTACAGATTTAATTGACTTCTTTCATAAATTGCATTGACTGCTCTAAAATGAGACACCAATGTTTCAGGCGTTTAGGACACAGAATAGGACACATGCTTATTCGATAACTGTTTTATTTCCTATTTTTTTTCCATTGTTAGACGCTAGTGTTTTCTGTCATAACAATGCAATCCAGTATCATAGCTATTAAACTATTTCTTATGATTTCAAATCTGTATTTAACCTCGCAATGATCTCTAAGTAAATAAGAGCTGTTAAGTCTGAATTTGTGGCATCGGTGCCAATAGCCTTGTGGTTAGCGCCGACATATTGTACACTGTAATGGAAAATAAGATAACTAACAAACTAGTACTACTACTAAATTATTTATGTGGTGAAATGTTGCGTAAGAAAAGTGGTGTGACTGCACTGTATCCCTAAAATGTCTAGTTTGAACTTGCCATTTGCTAGCAGCTGATTTCTTCATGGAAGCTTTGCATTCAAATATTTCAACTCAGATCTAATTATTTTGACACGAAACATCTAAATAATCTGTGAAGCAGCTGTGTAATAAGTGAGATAATGTACATCCAGCCAGTTGTTATCGCAAAATAAAGATGTATGTTATCCTTTACTTATAATCTTAATTCAAGTGTTTTGAAAGGATTTTGAAAGTCTGACAGTAATCAGTGTTAAGTGTTACTGTAAGGTTAACTCTGCCTGGTTTAAATGTTTCAAAATGATTAACAGTTGAAAATATTAGAAATTTAGAAAAGTAATCAAAACGTAATTCAATGTAATAAGTTACATTACTTTAATAAAGTAATTGAAAAATTACACTACTTATTACATTTTAAATCAAGTAACTTGTAATCTGTAACCTATTACATAATTAATAATAGAATTTTCATTTTTGGGTGAGCTATCACTTTAACATCTTACCAGTACTGGAAAACTTTTCTAATATTGATGCAGTTCCTAGCTCTTGCCTAATCGTAACCCTTCTTTTCCCAGTTATATTCCTCTTATGGTATCTTTAGTAATATCTGCTGAGGTACTGTCAAGGCTCAGTTTTAAGAAACCAGAATAACAGAATGAAAAATTCATGTAGTTTTAAGCACAGTAGCACAAACAGCACCAAACTGTATTATTCTCATGCTTAATCTGACAACCTTATTAATAATATAAGATGTATATGCATACATTATTGATTCCACAGAAATAAGATGTTCTGTCACAATGAGTCAAAACAATTTACACAATCAGACTTTTCCCTGTGACTGGCAGAGTGCCAGTTCTTAAAATAATATTCATGTAGATCCTGTTTGTACATGTCAGGGTTTGTTATCTGACCAAATTACCCACAGCCTGTAGATGTTAATCAGCACCACTAGAAAGTTCTTAATGGTAAAGAAGACCAGCATTTGATGAAAGTTATAAAAATGAATCATAACTGCAAGTCGGACAACAAAGAAGGGGCCGTCTTGAAGAAAAATAGTTCCTGCAATGTCCCATATATCAGTCCTGAACTTGGAAATGAGAGAGCCATCCTGGCTTTCGCAGACATCCTCACGTTTGGTGTTCACCACTGAGAGATGCCAATGAAAAACAGGAAATTACTTTACAACAATGATTAAAGTTATATTGTCATTCTTGGTTATGATTATGCATACTTCAGATTCTTCGTCTATGATTAATGTCATCCCTTACCAAAAAGAAGTACACTTCAAGTTTATTTTATTAAGTATACTTAAGTAAAGTTCAAGTATATTTTTAAGTATACTTTATGTAGTAAGTATACAAATATCAGCATACTAGTAGTATACTTTTCAGTGTACTACTTTTATACTCCTTGGGACTAAATTGGCCCACTTTCTAGTATATAAAAGTATACTTTTAAGTATTCTTTAAGTATAACAGTAGTAAACTTTGAGTACACAACTAGTTTACATCTATGTTTTCAGTTTGTACTAAAAGTGAACTAATAGGTATACTGATAGTTTACTAATTAAATACTTTTTTATGCATTTTTAGTACACTTCGAAGTAAATTCTCAGTAAACTACAAGATTAGTAGTTTTATACTTCAAGTATACTCATAAGTTTTGTTTAAGTTTGTTTTATATCATACTTTATAGTACTATGTCTCTATTTAGGTATTAATTTGTATATATTTCATTATATGAATATCTGAACATACTCAACATTATGAATAACTTAGTCTAATGTGTAGACAACATTGCCTTTGTAAAGCATTTCACAAAATTAAGATATTCAGGAAGTAGATATAAATGGTTGGAAGTATCTAGTCCTCAAAACTAGATACACAAACCTCAAGAACGGTGGCAATCAGCAAATATTAAAATGATTAGATCTGTACGTCACAGTACAACAAATAACTAACAATAATGACAAAACAACAACAAAAAAGTTTAAATGAAGTCAGCAAACAGCAAAACAATAATCATATAACAGTAACTGGATAATTTATTCATGCTGCAATGCATGCTGGGAACTTACAAAGCCTTGAAATTTCAACAATATGAAATTCTTTGTTCAGACAACTGTGTTTGACTAGTTGGGACAACATTATTGTAATTTTATTGGTCTGACAAGGGTTTTTAGTTTAAAAAAATAGCATTTTTTAGTATTTGAGACAAAATGTTTTGTAAAATTGGAAAATATGTATTTGCATTTTTTACAGTGTGGAAGCATCTGTTTTTGTTTCTTCTTCGCTTGTGTATTGGAAATTTTGTACAGAAGATGTGTAATAGCATCTCTCATATATAACAATGAAAACAGATTCTCAGAGCACAAGTATAGCTCAAATACTTTTTCTAAGTTTAAATCAAGTATACTTAAATGTAATTTTAAGTATATTGCTGATAAGTATATAAAGCACATTTCTGAGAAGTATATAAAAAGTAGACTGTAAGTATACTTTCCTATTTTTAGTTTAAAAGAAGTATACTAATAGCACACTTGAATAAACTTCTTTTTCGTAAGGGATATCAATTTAATATTTTGTGTAAGAAACAACAATTATGGAAGAGTACAGACCTGAGAAATGCAAAGGAAACTGTAGCATGCTCAATGTCCAGACTCCAAGAATAACGCACACAAACTCAATACTTTCCTTCCTAGAACAAGGAACAGAATATAATGTCAAAAACTGTAGACTACACAGGGCTTTTTTACTCTCAAACAACGCTTACTCCACATCAGCGAGCGTCTCACTGATGAACTCGAGGATATCAGCAGCTGTGCCTACAAAGATGAGCAACAATTGGGATATTTCATCTCTGGTGACCCCTCCAGCGATCGGTAGCAGCCACTTCCCCACTATCAGCAGGATCAGGACGATTTGTTGAAGGGCCAGGATCCAGTCATTGGCACAAACCGAAGACAAAAGTTTCAGAGGGTCCTAAAATACCAGCACAAAGTGACTATTCAGGTGTAAAGTACTGCTCACTGGAAGAACTGAGGTCACGCTAACATAAACCTCAGACAGTATGTGAAGGTGTGGTAACTTATGTACAAATAACAGTAGTTATGAACCACACATGACCATGAACGCAGGTCTTGTTCGTGCTGAGGGCTGAACCAACATTTGTAGACGTTATGTTTTCAAGGCAAAATGGAGTAAATAAACTATGTCTGAAAGGCTCAGGTCTTTTTTCTGAGATTGCTGTAGTCTAGACTTCCATGGAAAACGTTTGTAATCAGTTCGAATGGCAAAGAGGCAGTACCTGTTGACTCATGTTTCCATTGGTCAAATTTCTCCAGTCCTTAAGTAAAGCTCGAATGCTCTCAGATGAATCCAGAGTAGTACACTGCAATAATCAATCATTTTTGTTATGTAAGACATTGATTATGAAACATAATGCATCGGCTTCGGGATTCAGCACAGCATGAAATGTGTTTGCACAGAGAAGCTACAATATATTTTTTAAAAATGTATAGACAATTAAAATCCTATCTGTCATTGTTTTCCTCAACTATTACCTTAGTATCACTTGATTTGTTTTTCTGATGATGCAACTCAAGGATCCATATGGTTGGTATGATACTGATTAGGAAAAACAATATTGCTGGAGAAAACCTAAAAGATCAGCAATATGTCACCATATCTTGCACTGTCAAATTTCACAAGATGATGTAAGTTGCACTAGAAGATATTTCAGTATGTTGACCCTAGACAAGGTTCAAACTGGTTCTCGAAATTCTCACGCTTGTAAAAATAAATGTTGATGAGTCTACTTACCATTTGTAATCCTTCCCTTTTCTTCTTCTCAGAGTTAAAATCATTTCAACCACGAGAGGTAGATAGAGGATAGTCAGAAACCAGTATAAATTATTTTTTTTTCACCCATGTCACCCTCCATACACCAATGAGAGATACTAAAATAAACAAAGCCCTGGTGATAACAGCGCAGATGAATTTGACAAGCATGATTTCTTTTAGTTTTAGGCTGAATAATTAAGCAAGGCAAGTTGTGGCTTTCACTTCGAGCTCCTTTTGAATCTGAATAAAGGAAGCCCTTTTTACGTTTTTTTCCCTTGCCACCTTTCACACCATTTGGGCGGGACTGTTGTCCTGAACCATGTTATATTTATTCATTTTTTTTTTTCCCTCTGAGAAAGTACAGTTTTAAGACAGTATTTGACTGAAGCTTTTAGCAGATGCTACTCAATAAAATACTTTGTCAGTAATTATTTATTTTCCAGAATAAATTGTTATTGTGAGGTGCAACGAGGTCCAAATTGTTAATCAGGTTGATTTGAATGATTCCATCGAACCGAAAACAATTCATTTATCAGGGAGCACTTTGTTATGGAGTGAAACCACATATTAAGTGAATCTCTGAGTTTCTGAAAACGTGTTGGAACATGCTGCTTTCCAGAAAACACACAATGAGCTTTTCTAATGAAATGTAGCTGAATGTGAGAATGTAAACACACCCACACACAAACACAAACCTTGCATCACAAGAACTGACTGTCAAAACAATTTCTATCTGAACAGAATTGTTATTAGGCACTGTCAAGATGGAAAATTTTTGCGATAAGAGTTCCTTTTTTTCCCTGTCCCTAATTAAAAACATCATAGATGTGCAAATGTATAGTTAGGCTAGATTAAACATCTGGATATGTCAGTTTTGATTATAAACGTTTTAATGAAAGTTAGATGTTTTAAGCTGGGCTGTCATTGACATCGACTTTTTTTTCTCACTATTGCGAGTTTTCATCACTTTCTGACTTCGCAATGAGTGAATCGGTTCTTATTTTTTTATTTGATTAACAGTGATCGAAATGACTCCACTTTAAAGGAAAGATCATGAAAAAAAAAACAGACAAACATCATAAACACAGAAACAATTAGCTAATGACACGCAGGAACGTCTGTACCATTTACTATCCGTGCAAATCAGTTTATTTAAATTAATCGAATGAAACGTCAAGCGATTGGAGTTCTAATTCAAGGCGGGCAGAAACACACGCGCCACCTATTGTGGTTTCCTAGCAACAGTATACAGACAACAACATGTCTGGAAGAGAGAGATCACGAGAGGGAGTCCGATCCGCTGAAAACTCAGAGAGGATTAAGAGAGGAGAAGAAGCGGATAAAGATGATACTAGGCTCAGTGTATGTAAACTACAGTACATGCGTATGAATTCAGTCATTCACTCGGTGTTTAGACGACTGCTACAGAGCTAGGATGAAGTGAGGTACTAGCGTACTTTTGAAGAAGATCCCTGCTAATCTACACTGAAGAAAAATAAATACAAGAAATACTTTAAAACTTGTATTAATAACGTTTACAAACATTTTAAGTTGTATACCAATGCTTAAAATGTAATTAAACTTATTGTTGCTATATAGGCTAATATAAATAAAGTAGGTGTCAGACATGAACTATATTTTTACTTAATATGGTCACATTAACAAATATTAAACACAAAAGTACCTGTAAATAACGCACAGATATCATGAAACACTGTCAGAATACATTTTAAATCATTGACCGGTCCTGATGTGCAATTATACAGTCCTCAACTGTCATTGTGGATTTAGAAATGATTTCTGTGATCATATATATGATATATGTTTTAATAATGATTATAATGTTTTACTAATGATTTTCAACAGCACTCGGTTCTGAGACAGCAAAGCCTGCAAAGCTAATAAACCTGTAACTACTGTAGATATAGTGTAAAATATTGTGAAAATGAAATATAACAAAATATAATGAATCTTAACTCTCAGATTAGATTATAACGGTAAGGTTTATTTTTAATTATAAATAAAATAATAAAGTGTATTTTCTAGTAATAGTTGTTATTGAGTGAGTGATGCGTGAAGTGGGAGGATCCATCTGCAAAGCTTTATTGACAAACAAAGACATGGGCAAACATAGGCAGGGTCGAACATTGGCAAACAGGTATACTTGGGCAAGACACGAGTAATCTGTAAGGCAGGCGAGGGTTGATCAGCGGCGAGCGTAATCCAAGGGACGAGGCAAACGGGTAATCCAGGCCAGAGTTCATTTGAGGGGCGAACGGAGTCTGAAACGACATAGCAAAGGGTTAAATCCATGACAGGCGAGAAGTCCAGGGCAGGCGGAAGGTGGACAAAACAATATAACAAGGCGAGGATACAAGACTAGAATGACTGGCTACAGGAACAGGGGTGAACAAGGCTTAAAGGAGAAGTGTACTTCCAGAACAACAATTCACAAATAATTTACTCACCCCCTTGTCATCCAAGATGTTCATGTCTTTCTGTCTGCAGTCGTTAAGAAATTATAGTTTTTGAGGAAAGCATTTCAGGATTTTGAACTTCCAAAATGTAGTTTAAATGCAGCTTCAAAGGGCTCTAAACGATCCCAGCCCAGGAAGAAGTGTCTTATCTAGCGAAACGATCGGTCATTTTTTTCGTAAAATAAAAATTTGAATCATGTAGAAAGGTCACATGGAACACAGGTGGAACTACAGACCCAGTGTTTACAAAGTGAATGTGCAAAGACTAAGAAAGTGCAAGTAAGCCAAACACGGTTTAAAGGTACAATGATGTCAGACGATTCTGAAGTTGTAGGAGAAAATAAGATGGAGTTTTTTGCCATATTCTACCTTTTTGAGCCGGAGTACACAGATGATGAACTTAGATGTGATTCGTAGTAGTGGTGGGAAGTTCGGATTATTTTACCGACTTGGAGCTTTAATTCTTGCTCAGCAAAATGAACGAATCTCTTTTAGAGTCATTTCGTTCATTTTAGCAAAAAATAATTAAAATGTTACGTGTTACTTCCCTCTACTGATACACAAATGTTGATCACATTACAAACAAGACAAAACTATAATGCTATAAGAAACAGAAAAGATTAATTCATTGTTTACCTGGATCTTTAGTCTATGATTAGCTCACCTCACCTCTTATCTGACAAGTTTTCGGGTTCGAGTCATTCGTTCATCACGTGACAGGCCCATAAGATGAACGAACGACTCGAAAAACCCAAAGACTCGAAACAGGTGAACTAATTCCAGTACAGAACCTAATAGGATGTTGCGCATGCGCCACTGAACGAATCACTCCCCGAGACACATTAAAGATTCGTTCAAAATGAACAAATCGTTCAAGAACAACCCATCACTATTTTGTAGCATCGTGGACGCACATCCCAGAGCCTGTGCTACATGAGCTTTTGTGCTTAAAAAGTATATAATTTTTTATTTTTCGAAACAAAATGACCAGTTGCTAGAGCTAGAGTTGCTAAGACCCTTCTTCCTCGGCTGGGATAATTTAGAGCCATTTGAAGCTGTATTTAAGCTACATTTTGGAAGTTCAAAATCGGGGGAACCAATCAAGTCCATTATATGAAGAAAAATCCAGAAATGTTTTCCTCAAAAACCATAATTTCTTTACGACTGAAGACAGAAAGTCATGAACATCTTGGATGACAAGCGGATGAGTAAATTATTTGTAAATTGTTGTTCTGGAAGTGGACTTTTCTTTTAACTAGACTTAGAAACTAACAAGAGCAGCAACACTAGACGAGTGCTAAACGCAATGCAATACTCCACCCATAGGAAGAGGAAGTCTGAGGCTTATGTAGTGTGCTTGATTGGTTACAGCTGTGTGTGTCATCAGCACAATGGATGATGGGAAATGTAGTCCAGGGTGTGGTACAACAGTCTGTATAATGTGAAATGGCAAGGCGACTTCTGGTGGCGAGCGGACTGGCGATCAGGACCAGATTCATGACAATAGTATTATCTCATATTCTAGGAAGTGAAGATATCTTTTCCACAGTGGGAACTTCTGAAGCAGGAACAATTAAATATTCTTCTCAATCTGCCTGTGGACCAAGTGCAGTTGTAAGTTTATTAAAAATTGCTTCTTTAAAATCATTAAATATATGCATCTGTGTCACAGCTCTTTTGAGCAATAACAGTATAATCTTTTTGTCAGCTACTATTGGTTTTTTTTTGTATCCAAATGTATGTGACTTATAATAATTAGTCAAACGATTAATCGCAATTAATCACATCCAAAAAAATTTGTTTTTTTACATAATATATATGTGTGTACTCTATATATTTATTATGTTATTATAAATACACACACATGCATGTATATATTTAAGAAAAATATGTTGTTTATATATTAAAAATGTTTATATTTAATATCAGTTATATGAATTTAAATATATACATGTAAATACATGTAAATATTTTCAAAAGATATACTGTATGTGTGTGTATTTATATATAGATAATAATGTAACCCCTTTTTTTTTTTGGATGCAATTAATCGTGATTAATCACTTGACAGCACTAATAATAATATAATATATTGTATGTCTTTCATTTTAAGACAGTTTGAGGATATCCTGAATATCAAAAACCAACAAACGTGTGTGAAAGAAGCTGCGCTGTTGGAGTATTTTGTTAATGGATTTTGGTGGGCCAAAGAGATGAACTTCAACTCTAAGCAAATCTCGTTTATCATGGCACTTTTGCAGCAACTACTTGACAACATAAAATGTAAGTGGCCTTCTCTGAAATCAAGTTTTGTTTAGTTTGAATGTCAACCATGGTTGTTTGTTGAGATCTACTATATTTTAATATATTTAACTTAACACTAATTTAGAATCTGGTATGAATTTGTGAAGCACAGTACAGATCTTTTACCTGATTTACCTGTACATTTTTTGTGTGTGTGTGAAATAAAAAAACACAATGCCTATTGCATTTTATTCCAGACAAACAGTCATCATTTGCTGAAAATTTCAAGGCATTTACCCAAACAGTTCTTGCCACCAGACAATCCTCATCCACACAAGATAAAGCCAGTTTTTTATTCACCACTGATCAAATCAAAGCTATCACAGATTACTTCAAGACCAGGTTTGTTATTCTTTAATTGCATTCCTCCTAAATACATGATTATATTCAAGTGCACATCAATTGTTGAATATGGATATGGTCATTGTTAGCCTGTCGCAGGTTATTAATTGATGCAAGATGCTGCTTTGCTATTAGACAGCCGGCAACAAGCAAACTAGAATCCTTTTATGGTCTTCATAATTAATGTTATGCATAATTCATACCGCAACGGATTGTGAAGCATGCCGACTACAGTGGCGCATAACAAGCTGCATGGAAATCATCCATCTTTTAGATGCACAATGTTGAAAAATGACAAACAGTATGTGTATTATAGCAGAACACGATTGATTTCTCTGCTTACCTGAAAGCCTCAGTAATGCACCCTTCACCAGACCTAAATTCAGACTGCTTGTTAGTGCTTGAGTTTAATTTATCTTCGCTCTCCTTTACTGAGCATGTTAATTTAAAATATTAATATAAATGTTCTGGCGTTTGTAAAAGAGTTGTTATTCATGGAACATCAGATAACATTGAATTTTAATGCAGTATTACCATTCGAGACACAAATCATAGTAGAGTAAATAGGGATTTTAGCCAAACATCTCAATTTTGACCATAATTACACCCTTATAAACTGCTGGCACATGAATAGCGAGCTGCAGGGATGGCATATTTTCATAGGCCAAAACCCAGAAATGATCAATTTAGCACTTCTGGTTTCATCATCCTGAAGTCAGTGAGTTTTTGGTTAAATGTCTGAAATAAGGTCTGTGGTTAACACAAAGACAACACAAGATATTTTCATGTTTTGTTCTATGATTTAAAATACATAGGTAATATACCCTTGAGTTTTTTTTAAGCTTTTACTTGTCCTGAAAAAAAAAAACAGTTACTATACCAAGTGGCTAAATGGGACTACAGAGGTTGTCTGTTAGGCTTCAATATGTATAAAAGTTGTGTTCATTTTTGAAGATTATCAAGATGAACAAAACGTATAAGAGTCATACAGTTTTGTTGGCCACAGTCCTTATTTTCTAAAAGAATCTAAAATTTAGTAGGAATATCCTGTTAGATTGAGGGAATCAATCATCACTTCTGTGTTTGGCCAACAAAAATCACTGCAGCATTCAATATTGTCAACAACTGTGACAGTAGAACAGGTCCTCATGTGTTCTTCTTGTGTATAAACAGTCTTTTCCAGCACTACAGACTATATGAATTATTGTTCAATCATAGAAGAGAGGAGAAACTCCTGAAAATAGAGGTAAGATTCAGATTTAATATATAAAATCAAAATTTTCAAAAAACTCATGTCATTACATTTTATTGTCATTTCATTTTGTTACATTGTATTGTAAGTCGCTTTGGATATAAGTGTCTGCTCAATGCATAAATCTGAGCTTAAAGGAGAACTCCACTTCCATAACAAAAAATTACAGATAATTTACTCACCCTCTTGTCATCCAAGATGTTCATGTCTTTCTCTCTTCAGTTGTAAAGAAATTATGTTTTTTGAGGAAAACATTTCAGGATTTCTCTCCATATAGTGGATTTCTATGGTGCCCCCGAGTTTGAACTTTCAAAATGCAGCTTCAAAGGGCTCTGAATGATCCCAGCCGAGAAAGAAGGGTCTTATCTAGTGAAACGATTGGTTATTTTCTAAAAAAAATTACAGTTTACATTTTTTAACCTCAAATGCTTGTCTTGTCTAGCTCTGCGTAAACTCTGTGTATTCCGGTTCATGAAAATTAGGGTATGTCAAAAAAACTCCCGTCTCGTTTTCTTCTACAACTTAAAAATTAAAAACCCTTCTTCCTTGGCTGGGATCATTTAGAGCCCTTTGAAGCTGCATTTAAACTGCATTTTGGAAGTTCAAACTCGGGGGCACCATAGAAGTCCACTTTATAGATATAAATCCTGAAATGTTTTCCTCAAAAAAACACAATTTGTTTACGACTGAAGAAAGAAAGACATGAACATCTTCACTGTCAGAAAAAAAGGTACAGTTATGTCGCTGGGGCAGTACCCTAAGGTACAAAGTGAAAAGGTACAAATATGTACTTTTAAAGTACTAATATATACCTTTAAGGTAACAAAACATGTACCTTTAAGGTACCAATATGTACTTTCTAAGTACTAAAATACCTTTAAGGTATTAATATATACTGTTTAGGGGTAGGTAAGGTAAAAAGATGTACTTTTTCACTTTTGTACCTTAGGGTACTGCCCCAGTGACAGAACTGTACCTTTTTTTTCTGAGAATGTTGGATGACAAGGGGGTGAGGACATTATCTGTAAATTTTTGTTCTGGAAGCGAACTTCCCCTTTAAATTTCAGGTTGTATATTGGGATTGCAATATATCATGGCTCATTGCCCTAAAAGTTTCATTGATACAGTGGTTTTCAACATATCAACATATCAGTGCATTTTTTTTGTCTAAATCACTAGTTCAGTCATGTTGTTCAGACCTTGGTAAATTGTTTTTACATTCCAGAGTATGAATGTTACATTCATAAACAGTCAACTGTGCAGTGACTCACTGTTTGCTGAGTTTTCATCAACTCCAAAACAATACCTGTATTGTGGCTATGATTCTTAGATGAGATTAACAATAATAAATATAGCTGCAAGCAGTGATTATCGGGGGTTCAAGCGCTTTAAGGCATTTAAGCACATATGTAAAAAGACATTACATATTATTTAGCAAACCTGTAACAACCTAAATCAATGATTAAATAAAGCATTTGGCAAACCCAGGTAATTTACTATAGAAAAATAATTTTACATTTTTATGAAAAATTGGGGGAAAACCAGTCAGTATCTGGTGTGACCACCATTTGCCTCACGCTGTACAACACATCTTCTTCGCATAGAGTTGATCAGGTGTTGATTGTGGCCTGTGGAATGTTGGTCCACTCCTCTTCAATTGTTGGATATTGGCAGGAACTGGAACACGCTGTCGTATATGCAGATCCCGAGCATGCCAAACATGCTCAATGGGTGAAATGTCCGGTGAGTATGCTGGCCATGCAAGAACTGGGATGTTTTCAGCTTCCAGGAATTGTGTACAGATCCTTGCAACATGGGGCTGTGCATTATCATGCTGCAACATGAGGTGATGGTCGTGGATGAATGGCACAACAATGGGCCTCAGGATCTCGTCACAGTATCTCTGTGCATTCAAAATGCCATCAATAAAATGCGCCTGTGTTCGCTGTCCATAACATACGCCTGCCCATACCATAACCCCACCACCACCATGGGCCACTCGATCTACAATGTTGACATCAGCAAACCACTCACCCACACGACGCCATACACGCTGTCTGCCATCTGCCCTGTACAGTGAAAAACGGGATTAATTCGGTTTGTGCAAGACGCCATCGAATGTGAGCATTTGCCCACTCAAGTCGGTTACGACAACGAACTGCAGTCATGCAGATGAGCTTCCCTAAGATGGTTTTTGACAGTTTGTGCAGAAATTCTTTGGTTATGCAAACCGATTGTTGCAGTAACTGTCCGGGTGGCTGGTCTCAGGCGATCTTGGAGGTGAAGATGCTGGATGTTCAATTCACGGGCAACAGCTCTGGTGAACATTCCTGCAGTCAGCACGCCTATTGCACGCTCCCTCAAACTTGCAACATCTGTGGCATTGTGCTATGTGATAAAACTGCAAATTTTAGAGTGGCCTTTTATTGTGGCCAGCCTAAGGCACACCTGTGCAATAATCATGCTGTCTAATCAGCATCTTGATATGCCACACCTGTGAGGTGGATGGATTATCTCGGCAAAGGAGAAGTGCTCACTAACACAGATTTAGACAGATTTGTGAACAATATTTGAGAGAAACGGGCCTTTTGTGTACATAGAAAAAGACTTAGATCTTTGAGTTCAGCTCATGAAAAATAGGGGGCAAAAACAAATGTGTTGCATTTATAATTTTGGTCAGTGTATCGTCCCTCCAAGTTTCAAGTCTCAGTGACTTACGGTTTGGTCTGCCCAATCACTTTTTGGTGGAGAATGCTGATCCTTGGCCATTCTAAGAATTACAATTGGGTTTCAGTGCTACGTGCTTGAACCCCTAAAAAGTTGCATGTTAATTTGTTTTGTTGTGCAATTATCATAAAATTTATGATATACTCCTTTTTTTTGAGTCAGACAAGCAAGGATAGCAAATGAGTTGGCTTAATACAATTTTTATTCAATTAAGCCTACACTTAAAGGTATATTTCACAAAAATAAATAAATAATAAATTAATTAAAAAAAATTGTTCACCCTCATAACAAGGGTTTCAAATTAACTTTTTACCTCACCAACCAATTTGACTACCAATTTTTTTATTTACTGGCCTTTTATAACTAAATCTGCTGGCCAAAACAAAATTATTGGAAATAAACCAGATTATCAAAATCGCTACGTAAGTTTAAATATATTTATCATTAAATCTGAATCATTATTAAATGGCTTTCAGTTTTATGACAGTTAGCCACTGTTTGTGGATAACATATATGAAAATAAATCAAAATAAGAAAAAATGCACTCTGATTTCTGTTCTTCCATTAAAAATCCATTCAACCAAAACTTTCATGCTCGTATGGTCATAAAAGCACTGCAAAAGTAATTCATGTGACTCCAATGGTTTAATCCCAGTTTTATGAAATAATGCGAATGCTTTGTGTTTTTCTTCTTTTGTTTTCACATCAATTTCCTCATAGCACTGTTCATGTCCATTCATGTCTCCTCCATACTGTTATGCTCCATTCCGGGAAACATTTATGCGGGCTGTCTCTCTCTCTCTCTGAGTTTCAGCTTGAGCAGAAAATCTGCCTCCCATCAGATTTGCTCATCCATAATTAACACGTGATGATCGTGCTTTGAGTACACTTTCAAAATGTCAAGCCAGAGGAATATAACCAATCATTTCATTGCACTTACATCAATATTTCTGCATGCAGGGTACATCTGTATATCTGAGATCTCGAAAAACGGGAAGACTTGATTACATCAAACATCAAGGCACAAATTTGTTTAGCGTCTGAATGCTGCTTTATGCTCTAGCATACAAATAATGAAAGCTGCAGTTGAGCATCTTACAGTGAACAGGGATCAAAAACAAAATCTGGGTCACTGATACAATGGCACCGAACACCATGTAACAGAACAATTTTTTATTTGTTTTGAAAGGAACTTCAAAGCACATTTTGAATATTAATGTACTTGTTTATTTCGCTCGTATTGGAACCGGTTTATTGAATCAAGATGTTTTACGAATTACACAAAAGCAAAACAGGACAATGAATTGCAGCAGGCGTCTATTTTTATTCCTATTAAAATGATACTGTTGACGTTAATTTGTTTATTGCTTGAGATGGAACACACATGAATCATGTCATTGGGAATAATGGGAAACAATGCAGTAATGAAAGAGCATTGTTCTACTTCTCTGCTTCAATTTGCCGTTGTAATTACGTTCGGTATACAAACCACAAGACTCTTTGTTTTTGTTAGTGTAGTAGTTTTGGATTCTGGGTGAAGGGCCTCCTGCCAAATGAACAGTAAAACGTTCCAGCCAGAGAAAATTGAACTGTTAATGCAGGCCTATATATTTTCAGATACACCGCACAAAATTAAGACACAAGACAGTTGCAGTGCTCTCTGAAATAATTGATTTTTTAGATAATGACCACTTAAATGTGTGACTCACAAAATGACTTAAGGCTGAAAACATTTATTTCATAATTTTCTGTATGTAGGCCATAAATATAATACTCTTAATTTTTATGTATTTTAATTACAGTTATTTTGGATGTAGTTGCTGTAGAGTTTAGAACAGTTCTATATAAAACAATAGTGGATTTACCATCAAAATTTAACATCTAATGTTAAATTGTATGTTTTTAATGTAAACTTCCTTTAAATCAAAAATAACAATAATTTATGTGGTTTTATATTATTTATTTGAAAAAATAGAACAGTGTAGTGTTTATTATTACATTGTTCAAACTGGTCGAGATTGATATGGGATTTAGAAATTAATTAGTCATAACTATTAGTAATAGAAATACTTTTTAGAAAAAGTAATTAGTACAGTAATCTAATTACACTGCAGAGGATGTAATTAAAAGCTAGTAATTAATTACCCAACACTGCAACGAACAATTATTTTGCTAACTGATTAATCTGACAATTATTCAAGTAATTGATTAATTACACTACTATTTTTAATGTTGTTTTAAAGAAGTCTTTTCTGCTCACTAAGCCTGCATTTATTTGATCCAAAGTACAGCAAAAACAGTAAAATATTTAAATATTTTACTATTTTACTACTAAGTGTTTTCTATTTGTATATATTTTTAAAAATGTAATTTATTCCTCTGATTTCAAAGCTGAATTTTTAGCATCATTACTCCAGTAACATGATCCTTGCTGCTGTAAAAAACATTTTATTATTATTATATTGAAAACAGCTGAGTAGAATTTTTCCAGAGTTTTCCAGAATTTTTTTTAGAGTTTTTTTGATGAATAAAAAGTTCAGAAGGACAGCATTTATCTGAAATAGATTTTTTTTGTAACATTATCTTCATCATCACTTTTGATCAGTTTAAAGCATCCTTGCTAAATAAAAATATTAATTTCTATAAAATATTATTCTGACTCCATGCTTTTGGATAGTATAGTGTATAATTTTTATTTCAGATAAATGTTGATCTTTAGAACTTTCTATTAATCAAAGAATCCTTAAAAAAGTACTCAACTGTTATAGAAATAATAAAAAAAATTTCTTAAACAGCAAATCAGCATATTAGTATGATTTCTGAAGGATTATGTGACACTGAAGACTGGAGTAATGATTCTGAAAATTTAGATGTGATCACAGGAATAAATTACATTTTAAAAATATATTTAAACAGAAAGCAGTTATTTTAAATAGTAAAAATATTTCTAAATATAACTGCTTTTGAGTTATACAGAGTTCAGGGAGACCAGGACGAGACGAGCGTTTGAGATTAAAAAGTATTTAAATTGTATTTTTTAAATAAAAATAAACAATTGTTTCGCTAAATAAGACCCTTCTTCCTCGGCTGGGATTGTTTGCAACCCCATTTGGGATCCGCGTTTAAACTGCATTTTGGAAGTTCAGAATTGGGGCACCATAGCAGTCCATTATATGGAGAAAAATTTTCCTCAAAAAACATAATTTTTTTACAGCTGAAGAAAAAAAGACATGAACATCATGGATGACAAGTGAGTAAAATTGGGGTGAGTAGATTATCTGTAAATTTTTGTTCTGGAAGTGGACTTCTCCTTTCACTACTTTGTACAGACGTGATCAAATTCATTGTTGGTCATCCTCATTATCAATTTTATTGATTAGTTGTTGCAGATCTACTCTGCTTCCTGTCGTGATGTTGATAATGGCTGATCGACTATGTATTATCCTACTTAAAGGGATAGTTCACCCAAAAATGAAAATTCTGTCATTAATTACTCACCCTCATGACGTTCCAAACCCGTAAGACCTTCGTTCATCTTTAGAACACAAATTAAGATATTTCTGATGAAATATCACGTTCAGGAGGGTACCATGACGCATTATGTTATTTTTGTTTTCTTTGTGCACAGAAAATATTCTCATAGCTTCATAACATGAAGGTTGAACCACTGATGTCACATGGACTATTTTATCAATGTCTTTACTATCTTTCTGGGCCTTAAATGTTCAGGTTCAGAAAGCTCTCAGACTTCATCAAAATATCTTAAGTTGTGTTGCAAAGATGAACAAAGATTTAGCTAATTTGGAACGACATGAGGGTGATTAATGACAGAATGTTCATTTTTGGGTGCACTGTTACTTTAATGTTGCAGGAAATAATCTTCAATGTGATTTATAATGAATTTTAAAAGGTTGGGTCTTTTGTTTCAGAAGTGCATTGAGGTGATCAACCCTGCTGAGTTTGCTGCCCCGCTGGAAGAAGGCATGCCCGCTGATCTGTACTTCCATTACATGGCTCCCCCACGTGTCCAAACGCCTGAGCAGGTAAAATGTTTCCTTTGCCTTCCAGCCCAGTCCCTGCTGTAATCACGGCTGAACTATCCAAAACCGTTGTAATGTGTTTGGCTCGCAGTAGACTGTTGTATTCTTTTTGTGGTTCAGACTTTGCTTGGAATTACCCTTTTAGAGAAGATGCGTTTCACATGTTTCTCATTTTCAGAGGAAACACAAATCTGCTTCCAAGTATGACTAACACTTTTCCTTAACAGACACTGCGCTACAGCTGGAGAACATAGACTGTACTGAGCAGAGGGAATCGTATATTATAGCAGAAGGATTACATCACAGCACCATTTCTGTCTTTGTTTTTTTCAATCCCTAAGAGAATTTTCTTTTGCAACTATTTCTGTATTCATGTATTTTTAATAATTAATTTGTTGCGTACAGAAAAAATGAATCTAGTATAAATACTGCATATAAAAATGTCTACCTTCAAGGAGCTGTATATATACTTTCCCACACGTTTTCTCAAATCTTGAAATATTTTCAAGACATAAAAATGAATAAGATCTTAAAAGCCATGGGAATCAGTATACATTTCTCTAGTTTCCCAGCATTAAAGTCAAAACTGACCCTGCTGTGCACAGTTCATCAGTGCATATTATTGCAAAGAAAAAAACTGTGCAATATTTCATCAAAATGTAATAACATCTTCCAACTCTGAAAAGACTTTCTTTTTCCATTAACGTCACAAACCTCTCTCCCATCCAATGTGAAATGCAATCCAATGTGTAATTTTCATGAATCAGTCAGTGCCTGATTTTAAACTCACATTATCTTGTTAAATATCCTGTTTTAATTGGACATATGCCTTTTGTATGTGCATTCTCTATAAAATGATTTTTAATCCACATCCCCGGAAAGTACATGAAGATGCACTGGTCAGAAGGCGTGGGAACCCTTTCTGCTGCAGAATCTCATTAGAATGCACAGTGTGCCATATCCAGGAAGTGTGTGCTGTTCATAAAAAGGCCACATGTAGGCGCTGTGCCACTACTTATGTTTTTATGAATGAGTTTTTTTTTTCACACAAGATACTCAGTTCTCAGTTGCTTTCCCACATGAATGCTCAGTAAATTCCCCCATTAGTTATTTGATGTAATGTTACATTAAAAGCTAAGAAAAATAAATCACGTCAGAGCAGATTTTGCTTTTATTGTGAATAACTAATAGGCGTGTATTCAATGAATCACGCTACGCCATTTATTTTAAAATAAAGTAAAAACATCCAAAGGGAGGTTTTGCGTATTTTGATTTTCATTGTAAGTATTAGTTTTGTCTTGTTACACTAATCTGTTATTGCCATTACCATTTATCCACAGAACAACAGATGTGGGGAATGTGTTGAAAAGGATACACTGGAAAAAAAATTGAGTTATGGAACAATTCTCACTCAGAAATTGCCAGTAAATTTCACAAATAAGTACTAAGAAATGGCAAGTAACACTGAATTAAATGTGAATGTTTATATATATATATATATATATATATATATATTCCAAGAATATGTATATTGAGTTTCAACAGACCCCCCTAATAAATAATGAAGAATGAGAGTGAAGGGGGGAAACTTAACATGGGAGGAGGCAATGCCATTGCGATATGATTGGATATCACTGGTTATGTTCGGCTGTGATTGGTTCATGCAAAGCCTGAATGATATAATGGCGCTAACAGGAAGACTAAAGTAAACTCACACACTTAGATATAACCACTTTGTTATGTCAAAATAAGACTTGTAATGGCATGAAAACATGTTCTGTGAGAGTGAGTAATCAGCTTCGTGAAATTCAAAGTAAATCTCCGTGTCTGTGACCAATATTTACCAAGCTTTGATGACTAAGTTAATGATCCGAAAAAAAAAATAGTTAAAAGTTAACTAATTAAAAGAATAGTTTTACATACGTTTGCAAATAAAATATACTTTTCAAATTGTACTGCCTTTAGTTATTATTGTAGTAAATATAAAATGCTTAGAAATACTAACTTGATGAGATTCATACATGGCTTTCATAAATAGAATATTGATTCAATTATAATGTAATGTAAAAAAATGTTTTTTTTTTTTCCGATAGTGTAAGTAATGTTTATTTAACCAAGAAAATGGGGTATATTTATAAAACTCAGCCAAAACTAAAATGTCATTTATTATTTATTCACCCTCATGTTGTTTTAAACCAAAGGAAAGAATATTAAGAATCTTTTTCATACAATTATTGAAAGGAAGCTCCTATCCATACAGCTATTTTCCGTACAGTCATGACAATATGTAAAAAAACGGTGTGAGTGCGAATTAAATAACGATATGTAGGTAAATAAATAATGACAGAATTTTCATTTTTGTCTTTAAATGACCCTAGGCTGTGCAGGTATCTCATATGGAGAATGTTGAAGAACCTGGAAAAGCTGAGCTGGAAGAAAGTCCTGGGAATCACGTGGGCTTCCGTGTGGAAGATGTTCGAGAGGTGCTGGGGGAAATGACCCAGGAGATGTTAGCAAAACTGCAGGTATACACCCTTGAGCAAAAAAACAAGCCTTCCCAGTTGCCTTACATAACGACGGCCTGTTTATAAGAAAAAACATGCTGATTACTACCAACAGAGAGCGAAAGGAAAAAAACACTTTTTTTTTATTTGCTTGAGCCAGTTTCCACAAGAATAACATTCAAGGCTTGAGGGCAGGAATATTGCAGATAGCATTAATAAAACATCTTAAAAGGCAAAAAATGAATAACAGACTATGTATCAGAACAGTATTTCTGAAAATATCACAGTTCTGCTCATATTCTCCCACAAACCTCCACCCACGATGTGATTATACCAAGAAAAAAAGAATCCGATATTAAAACTTGAATAACGCTCTCCTGCTTAATATCGTTGGTATTCTCCGCATAACGTAAAGTACATTAGACAGCTGCTGGCAGATATCGTGATTAATTTTACGGTAGACTTAAGGTGGAATTCAATTACCGTGACTGCCACGATTGCACAAAACAGCCAGGATTGCTAAATTGTGTCGTCTCCTTCACAAGTTTTTACACGTCGAATGTTTCGGAGATTTCAGACGGTTGCCGCAGGCCATGCTGACAAGACTTGAACGGAAGGGGCTATAGAAAGACATGCGTAATTTTTCACTTTGATGGGATTAATGATTATGGGGGTCATTCAATTCTCCTGCCATGTTCCATGAAGACCTTTGTCGTTTGTGTGACAAGCCTTTATTTCAAATGGCAGACGCACTGTAATTTGAGAGCCCATTTGTAGTGGCTTGTGTGTGCATCTTATATGTGAGTGATACGCTGTGGAGCCGCCGCTATTTCCATCAATTCTCCCGGGCTTTTCCTCTCTTTTTAATGTCAGAGGAAGGTCAATTACATATATCACTTTGCTAAATATAACCTCATGCAAAATGTTTGGTAAAAATCTTGCTGCTTCAATAGATTCTATCGAGTTGTTTCTTTTCTATACTAATTGTAACCCGTGTGGCTCTGGGGAGCGTATGAAGTCACTGTGAAGCGTGTTTAATATCAGAGTCACCCGTGTTCGGTTTGAAGTGTTTGGTACATCCATATTTATTCTTTTCTGTTTCCTTTTTTTCCTTGGATATTATTCTAGTTTGAAAAGTTCCCAGGAATGCCATAACTCTGTGGATCTCATCATACCTAATATGGTAGAAACACTGAAAATTACAAATGCTGGAATTACAGAGAATGACTTCCTTACCAATAACATTACCATTCCAGATGTGGACCAGAGGCATTCAATATGCCTTTGTGCTGTACAGGGAACTTCTCTGCACACGATGGGTTGTGTATTTTCATTTAAAGCTGGAACATTGTGTACAAATATGCATGAGTACAATATGTTGTTTTACAGTGAGTCAGCGATCCATGACAAAATCAACAAGGATAAATAAGTGGAAATTTTTTATAGATGATTATGTTTTTCTTTTTTTTCTTTTTTTTTTTTTTTTACCATTGTGACATTATGTATTCTCATTTCTGTAACAATTTCTGGGTGTTTTATTAATGGGGGATTTATGTATCTATTTTGTAATTCCCATTATTCTCAAACGTGAATCTCATTCTTGTAAAATAATAATCGCCATTTATATAATGGTTATAAGAATAAGAATGAGCCTGTTTTTAGAAAAAAAAAAAAAAAAAAGAAAAAAAAAAAAAATATATATATATATATATATATAATTTTAATTTTACTATGCATTCTTATTTATTTATTTATTCATTCATTCATTCTTATTATTTTCTAAAGTGAATTTCATTACTTTAATAAAATAATCTATATTTATATAATAATACTATAAAAATAACAATCTATACAATAATATTTTTGTGAAATCACTGTAGCCTATTTAAAAAAATTACAATGCATTCTCATTTCTGTAATGTTTTTGGCACATTTTATTCATGTGAATTTATTTATTTACTTATTTATTTTTAAAGGTGAATTTCATTACTCTAATACAATAATCTATATGTATATAGTAATACTATAAAGAATAACAATCCATATAATAATAAAACAATATTTAATTTTTTGTGAAAACATTATAGTTTATATTTTGGGTGATTTTTGAAATTATTTAATGCTTTATTTTTACTATGCATTCTCATTTCTGCAATGTTTTCAGCGCATTTTATTCATGAGAGTATTTATTTATTTATTTATTTTTTTAAAGGTGAACTCTATTACTGTAATACAATAATCTATATATTATATAATAATAATATTATTAGAATAACAATCTATATAATATTTTTTTTGATAAAATTAGTATAGCCTATGTTTAGGACGATTATGCCATATATATATATATATATATATATATATATATAATATATAATATATAATATATAATATATATATATATATATATATAATATAATTTATATATAATTTTTACTGTGCATTCTCATTTCTACGAATATAGGGTTTATTATTATTATTATTATTATTATTATTATTATTATTATTTTTACATTGAGACATTATATGTTCTCATTTCTTTAATGTTTTCTGGCCATTTTATTCATGATGGTTTATTTATTTATATTGTAATTCTCATTATTCTCAAAGGTGAATCTCATTACTGTAAAACAATAATCTATATTCAAAGAGTTCAGATGCAAAAGCCCCTAAATCCATCTGACGTATTTCTTTAAAATTAGCATTTCTTTAAACTTAGCATTTCTTTCTGGCTACTTTGTATAGGTTTCTATGTAAGTACTGGTACTTCTGATTGGGCTGAGGCTGGAATTCAGCGAGTTTGAAGTAAAAGTATTTGATGGACGTATACTATGTGTCAGGAGCATTCACTCAGTATCATTATCTCATTTTTAACCGAGATGGCTTTTAGCTGGTTTTGCATCTGAACTCTTCATTTATACAATAATAATCTATATAAGATTTTTTTTATTTTTTTGGTGAAACCAGTATCAATTAAAGATTGTAAAATAAAATACTAACATTGTGTATAGGTCATTTATAGTTTAAATAATAAAATATATTTTTTGCATTACAGTAACGAGATGTTTACATTATTCTAATGAGAATCGAAAGGGGAAGATGTACAGAAACGTCATGAAAATACTGTCACAATGCAAAAAAACTATATAAAATAGATGTTTTTCTTTTGCTTTTGGACTGAAATATAACCCCAGCCCGTGATTCACTCATGTAACTTTAGTTTCCACCCTGGATCGGTTTGGCGTTTTTATGGATGTACAAATTCTTGTGTGTTCAACAGGCCGACTTCACAGAGAAGCTGCGAGTTCATGAGGAGACCTACATCTCGAGGTTAGAGCGACTTCAAAAAGGCTCTTCCAAATAGCACTGATGAGATGCCAAGAGGATTTCCCACCAGTATTTACTAATTCAATCAGAACGAGTCTGAAAATAACACAGAATATGGCACTGGTGGTTTATACCGAACATTTTATACACTTCAACCTCATTTATGTCAAGCAAAACTACTTTATCAGTTTTGTGCGATGTTGATAAGAGATTAAATAAATGACTGGTGATCTGGTGACATTCTTGATTTATTCAGCAAGATAAAATGATGCAGATGAAATTCGGGATGCTGTTCATGCAAGTCAAGGAGGGAGCAGAATATCTAATTAAGTTGTTTGTATAAGGTTTTTGTGGCACCTTTCCCACAAGTCATTAGCTGTCTGAAAGTAGCCCAGCGCTATGGCAACGCTGTGTAACTCAGTCTAAATAGCTGAGTTGCCATATAAAGTGATGTATTATTAAAGCTGAATAGTGACTTTTCCACTGCGTTTGAGAAAGCCCACATATAACTATAAATATCCCCCGCAGTACATATGAAAGAATGCTGATCATTTTTTTTGAAACTCGCAGCTCTTATTTTCCATTTTCACAGCGCAATTATTCCACATCACAAGGCACATTCTGCATACGCAATACCGTCGGAGATTATTATTGTTATTATAAAGATGAATTATTAATTTAGCCCATGTCATTCCTATTATTAAAGGTCTCAAACTCTCACTACACATTTAATACTTAAACAGATTATGATTGATGGGTGAAACAGGTCCATTTAATCAGCGCAATATCAAATTACAGCAATATTCCTCCATGCCTCTGTGTTTTTTTACGGCCTGTTGATTTAGCTCTTCATTAGCCTTTTCGCCCCCGTGTTGACATGTGACGGTGAAGTTAGCTGCTTACCCGGGAACATGTTCAAACAATTTGAGTGTTGTTTTGGAGCCGTTCTTTTTGTTCCCAAACTAATTGATAGAGTAATTCCTGAGCCAAGAGCTGGACGACCTTTCAGCTCGTACACAACAACAGTCCCTCTACTGGCCGATGGAGTACATTAAAGAATAACTTACTACTTACTGGAGTACTGTGGATAGGTTTTAAAGAGCCCATTGTGGCTTCTAGTTCATGTTTATGGGGTCATCTGTATGCTAGCGTACACTTAACAGCGTAAGGTTAACAAATGTTGCCAACTTTTAGGAGATGTATTTAAAACATATTAAATACAGTACAGTTTCCATTTCCCAAAGTAAACATGCCATTAAAAGGCCTATAAAATTTTTGTCCCAAACAATTGCTCTTTAGAATGAGGTGTTTATATGTTTAGAATGAGTTATTTATGGTGAGATTGCCGATTTAAATAATCCTGTTAATTTTGGTCATTCTGTTGATTATATTATGACTTCTGCCATGGGATAAAAAAATAAAACAGGTAATTGTAATTTTTTTTTCTTGAAATTGCAAGACATAAAGTCAGAATTGCAAGATATGAAGCTGTAATTACTTTTTATTTTATTTTATTTTACTTTATTTTATGTCTTTTTGCCAGCTTGAAACTAATAAACTGCTTTAGAAACTTTATTTACTGTTATTATTGCTGATTTACTGTATTTATATTTTTTATTTTATTTTATATTTATTTCAAATTTAGTCAAAATTGTTAGATAGAAAGTCACAATTACCCTTTTTATTTTTTATTCCGTGGTGGAAATAAAAATAAAAACAGAACTGCAAGATGTAAACTTGGAATTGTGAGGAAAAAAGTCATAATTCTGAGTTTATATATTGCAATTCTGAAAAAAAAAGAAAATAGTCAGAATTGTGAGATACAAACTTAAAATTTTGACAATAAAAGTCAGAATTGTCAAATATAAACAACATTCTGAGATTAACTTGAATTGTGATATATAAAATTAAAATTCAGAGAATAAAAGTCATAATTGCGAGATATAAACTTAAAATTCCGAGAATAAAATTCTGAATTGTCAAATATAAACTTAAAATTCTGAGAATCAGTCAGAATTAGCAGATCTAAACTTAAAATTCTAAAAATAATACTCAGAATTGTCTGATATAAATTTAAAATTCCAAGAATAAAAGTCTGAATTGTAAGATCTAAACTTAAAATTCTAAAAATAAAATCAAAATTATAAGATATGAACTTAAAATTCTGAGAATAAAATTCTGAATTTGTTAAATATAAACTTAAAATTCTGAGAATCAGTCAGAATTAACAGATATAAACTTAAAATTCTAAAAAATAAAACTTAGAATTGTGAGATATAAACTTAAAGTTTTGAGAATAAGTCAGAATTGTCAGATATAAACTTAAAATTCTAAAAAATGATACTCAGAATTGTAAGATATAAATTTAAATTCCAAGAATATCAGAATTGTAAGATATAGACTTAAAATTCTGAGAATCAGTCAGAATTATCAGATTTAAACTTAAAATTCTAAAAATAAAACTCAAAATTGTGAGATATAAAATTAAAATTCTGAGAATAAAAGTCAGAATTGTCAAATATAAAGTAAAAATTCTAAGAATACATCAGAATTGTGAGATATAAACTTTAAATTCTGAGAATAAAAGTCAGAATTGTGAGATGTTTTATCTATTTAATTTTTTTATCCTGTGTCAGAAACATGCTTCCATAGTTTTATGATGACTTTCACTAATAAAGTGCTTTAGAAACTTTATTTACTGTGATTATTGACTGATTTCTATAATATAAATAATTATTATAAGTAATTTTTACATTTAATTTATAATTAATTTATAAATTAATTAGTAATAAAAATTAATATAATAATAATATTAATGCTTATTATTAACAAATGATTAAAGAGTGTTAATTATTGGGTTATTTTTGGAGAATGTGACATTTTTACAGTCATTAATGAAACTTTTCGGGGCTTTTTTTTAATGGGAACTGCATGACTGTGCTCTTTAATCCACTTAAATAAGAATAAAAAATGTGTATGTCTGTGTTGCAAGATGTGTTCCTCTTTAAAATGCAGTATTTTTTTCTTCAGCGGATGCTGGCAACAATCATGTTTTTGTCTGCAATCTGTGTGAGATCTAAATACATTAAAACCTTTCGTTGTACAAAATCAAGCTAATTAGAAATAAGGATACAATTTCTGCCAAACTATTGTGTATCTCTGCTGAGTGATTAAAAACATTCTTGAACATTTGATGACGCGATGATTTATAGCTTTAATCATCCCCAAAATAGCTGGAAGGAGTCTGATGTACTGGCAGCACATTTTTTTCCATGGTACTTATTTCACAACAACCCCACTTTGAGAAATAAGAAAGCTTTCCTGTTGACGCATCGCAACACAGCCCATCTTGCTTTGCTTTTTATTAAGTTAAGCAGTACATAAACGGAGGACAATAACAAGGGCAGATGGGCTCTGGGCTTCCAGTTGTTCGTCTTGTTTTGCTCGCTGTTGAATTTGTCATGCCGTGGCAGAACCAAAACACTTTTCCTACATCTGCCCGAATCCAGATTTCCCTCCTTCACTTTTCCAGACTGATCTCATTGAGAGTGCTATTAATTGAGATCAAATGCTTTTCCGAACACTCACTTTGCACATGGCTGCATAACTGTGGTGCCCTGTGAAACCTAATCGGCCTGTTTCTCAAGCCTTTAGACGTGACACAGTCAGAATGACAGGCTCAGGTTTGCCTGCAGAATGAGGCTTCTTGTGCCACATGTGGTAAAGCACAGCACTGATGTACTGTGTTCTGTATCAGTCTGAGAAAAAGAATGCAATAAAATAAAACCATGTGAGGCACTCACAGTGGAAATGAATGGGAGGAAAGCAGAATGTTAAGCTGGCAGTTTTATAAAAGCATTAGCATTCATTTTTCTGTTAAAATGTGTGTATTAATTGAGTCATATTAGGGTTTTAAGCATTACGTTGCCATGGCAACAAAGTTTCAAAATTCACTTCCATTGTAAGTGCCTCGCTGTAACCCACAGTTTTTCCAAAATTAATTACTTGGTAATTATGCCACAAGTGCTTAATTTGTTTTGAACCTGAAGTATACTCTTAAAGGAATAGTTCATGCATAAAATCTAAATTTGCTGAAAATCTTCTCACCCTCAGGCCATCCAAGATGTAGATGAGTTTGTTTATTAATCAGAACAGATTTGGAGAACGTTAGCATTACATCACTTGAAAGAGAATGGGTACAAAATCACCAAAAGTAATCGACACAGCTCAAATAACATCTTGTGAAGCGAAAAACAGCATGTTTGTAATAGAAAAATCCATCATTAGGATGTTTTTTTAACTTGCTTCCAGCTAAAAATACAACTCCTCTATCCATAATATTGCTTTCTTTAACAAAAAGTCGTCTCATTTGAATCAGGAGAGAAAAATGCACAGATCAAACACTGAGTTTTAAGCCAAAACAGCTCTAAACAAGTATCCCAGTGGATTCTGATGTGAGAGGATAACAACTTTTTCACTGTAGAAAGTATTATTATAGATAATGTACTCATGTTTTGTCCAGAAGCGACAGTTGAAACTCTTTAAAGGGGTCATCGGATGCAAAGTTCACATTTTTATGTTGTTTGAACATTAATGTGTGTTGGCAGCGTATGTACAAATCTACCCTATAATGATAAAATCCATGCCGTGGTTTGTAATTAATCTGTAAAAATAATATTCCCTTTTTCAAATCGAGACATTCTCAGATGCTTGTTGGTGTGGCGTCACACAGACAAAGGCCACTCCCACGATAGTTGATTGACATGAGCATCTTACCTTAGATCAGCTGTAACAGTTCGACCTCCATTGTTTCAATGCCGGAGCAGGGACGTAAGTTAGACTGAACGATTGAGGTGTTGTGTTGATGTAATAATGAACATAGTGGTCCTCATTTACTCCTGACATCTGAGCCGCTGAAGATGCAGTGGATTCCGTTTGTTTGTGAAGGGAATGCACCTCCCGATCTACATATATCCGTCTGTGTTCGCGTGAATCATTCGCGATCCAGCTTCACTTACAGCAGAAGTGAGCATAAGGGGTTTTTTTATGCATCTTTGTGATCGCCTTTCCTAGTAACGTGCTAGTTAGCAAGTTTAGCGGCTAAACGTGGCTAAATGCGGCTAAAGTAAACAGGCTCGTCACTCCACAGAGGGTAGAAAGGGGCGGGGCAAGCAGAGCTAATTTGCATTTAAAGTAACAACCCCTTACAATAAGATGATTTTTGCAGAGCTCATTTTGACAAGGTAAAAAGAGTGTTGTTTTACACAACCATTGAGAATTTTTAACCAAAGTATATTATAGACTTTTCATTAAGACCCTAAAGAATCATATCAACTGGAAAATGGGCATCCGATGACCCCTTTAATGATAGATTTGTGTCTTACAAACATTAGGGCTGCAACGATACCTCAATTCTATTTGAGCATTCGATTAAAAAAAATTCTCGATTGCATTTTGCCCGTGTGAAGTAATCAACAAAATACTGGAAGTGGCGCATTCCACATATTAAATCCTAATAAATGAAAATCATAATGCTGTTAAGAATTCACAAACGCTACGATTCAATTAAATAAATATATGCAATTCAGGTTTAATATATGCGCTTTAATTATTTACCTATGTGCATAGCAGAGCTCCATTCACAGTAAATGCTGATACACAAACTTATCATTTACATGTGTGTAGCGTCTCAAACTCCATCTCTGCATGTTGTTGTGAGTTTGGGTTTATTATAACGTTCATCTGGGAACACAACGTGCGCCATTTCATCAGATTTGTAAGGTAAATCATTTATAAACCTGACGCAAAACAAAGGAGAGTACAACATTATCTTTCTCAATATGCTAACTGCTCATTGCAATTTCAAAATAAAAGTTTAAACCCTCACTCTAAATTTACACGTTTTGATATCCACATATTCAAGAAATTACAGTGTCTAGCCTTTCTATCATTAAGAAATGGCCAAATATTAAAGATTAATTGGACATTTGAATTAAATGTTGTTGAGTCAGTAAGTGTAAAAAAACAATCATCAGGCCATTGACGCCTTCTGCAGGCATTTGTTATAATGCATAATGTACATTAGCTCTATTGTTTATAATACATTATGTATTTTAACAGTTTTGTTCAATAAAAACATATGATTACTTGCTTTTGATACTTTATTTGAGCTGGTTATTAATATATTGCTATTATACACTGCCCTCCAAAAGTTTGGAAACGCCCTAGAAAAGTGGGGTTTTGGACAATATTGGCATGAATCCTTTTTAATTTGTGATAATTTTGCACTGATAAGGGACAACACAAGCTACGAAAACATATTTTATTACATAAACAGTATATACATAGAAAAAACTTAAATTTTCGATAAATCAAAATATCCACCATTAGCAGCTATTACAGCTCTGCATAATTTGGGCCTAAATTCATTGTATTCTAAACTTAATTGGCAATCAATTGTTGAAGTTATTAAGGTGTGCTGACCCAAAAATCTTTTAAAAACCTGGGCCAAGTTTAAACCGGTAACCAGGCATCACAGCTGGCAAAGGGGCATGTCTGACTTTGACATGTATATATTGCCATTATTATGTAATCAAAATGAAAATTATTATTGCTGGTCTTCAATGATAATGTCAAGTTACTTTAACGTATTTGCACCAAAAAGTGACAAGGATTTATGCTGATATAATCCAAAACCACACTTTGCCAGAGGTGTTTCCAAACTTTTGGAGGGCAGTGTAGATATATTTTAAGTCATTTTAAAGGCTATTGTTCACTTAAGTCTATTTTTATTACTACAAAAAATGAATTATAAGTATCCGATTACTTAATTAATCACCAGAATAATCAACAGATTATTCGATTACCAAAATAATCGTTAGCGACAGCCCTAATAAACATGCAACTTTTTACTGCACAAGATGTTAATTAATGGACTGGAGTCGTATGTATTACTTGTGGATTATTGTAATGTTTTTATTCTCACATTCTGACGGCACCCATTCATGGCAGAGGATCCACTGGTGAGCAAGCGATGCTAATTTACAATTTCTTGGATGGCCTGAGGGTGACTAAATGTTATTTTTTGAAGAATTATTTTAACCTAAAAAAATGAATGTTGTCTTGTTTTAAGCACATATGTGACCCTGGACCACAAAACCAGTCATAAGGGTAAATTGTTTTGAAATTGAGGTTTATACATCATCTGAAAGCTGAATAAACTTTCCATTGATGTATGGTTTGTTAGCATAGGACAATATTTGAAAGAAGATACAATTATTTGAATATCTAAAGGGGTGTAAAAAAATCTAAATACTGAGAAAACCGCCATTAAAGTTGTCCAAATGAAGTTCTTAGCAATGCGTATTACTAATCAAAAATTAAGTTTTGATATATTTATGATAGTAAATTTACAAAATATCTTCATGGAACATGATCTTTACTTAATATCCTAATAATTTTGGCATAAAAGAAAAATGTATATTATACAAATATACCCGTGCTACTTATGACTAGATTTGTGGTCCAGGGTCATATATGAGCTACCTGAGCACTATATATAAAGTCTTCTAAAGTCATATGACAGTTTTAGGTGACAAGCAGACAGAAAGTCAGGTTTGGTCACATCACATTGACGCCATGACATCGTTGTTGTGAAACCAGAAGTGATGGGGAAAATTAGATTACAGGTGTGACATGATAGTGAGTAAATAGGAACGTTTTTGGGTAAACAATTCCTTTGACAGAAAGAAAGTATCTTAAACGAAGTGGAGATACTGTAATTCCCAGCTCAAGGCTTTTTTTTTTTCTGTTAGATGATTTCAATTATCTGTCAATCTCAATATAATACAGCCCTGAGAACTAAATTGAATTTTTTCCCTTTCCTTTGCCACAGAAATTATATGAGATGTGAAAAAAGCAAAGCAGTGTGTTGAAGGCAGCTGTCATTATCCCTTTTCGCTCTGCTGTCAGGGCCGGCTAGTTTTGGCATAAAACTCTTCAGCCGTTGTAATATACGTAGCAATTTCGCCGCATTACAGAGAAAAGAGACAAAGTAAAACATTTTTACAAGTTAAAAGGATAAATTAAGATGGAAATGATTTAAGAGCCAACATTTGGTCTTAGTCCTGGGACCAGATGTTAGATTTTCCTCTAGTGGAAGAAAGTTATGAGGGTTATCCAGAATGCTTGACTGGTAGCCTCTTGGCTTTCCACACATTCCTAAATTGCCATGTAATTTAAGACCTTGTTTTCATTGCAAAATAGCGCGGCGGCGCGTTCAATTCGGTGCGGTTACAGTCGTGTTACCGAACGCAAAAATAATGTTTGCATTGTTGGAGGAAACCAGGCGCAATTGCTGGTAGTGAATGCGGA
>NC_066880.1:24711017-24723517 GCF_022985175.1 Labeo rohita | reverse complement strand
TTTGTGGTGGCGTTCATGTGTGTTCAACTCATAAATAAATATGATCTATTCGGCATGACTGGAATGCATCATGAGTAGCTAAATATTTACTATTTGACAACTGTTTTACTACAAAAAAGCTTAACAACAGACCGTGTTGTCACGCCCATGGATTATCAGTGTGTTTGTTTTCCTCCCTGTGTGTTGAGTTGTGAATTTATAGTGTTGTCTGCCCCTTGCTTTCTGTCTGGTGTCTAACATCAAATGTTGTGCTACATATTTGTTCCTCCTGTGTTACCCTCTTGGATTATTAAAGACTCTCGTTTTGTGTTTACCCGCGTCTCCTCGTCCCTTACTGCAGTCAGCAATGTGACAGAACACCGAACCGCTTACAAAAATAGTTTATTAGTCTGTTTTCCCCGTTTTGTTTTCTGTCATTCCCATATGGATGCCTTCACCCTGCCCTGAATACCTCCTCCTGCTGCTCCAGGATAGATCTCTCGAGGGTCGTACTAGACTTTTCCTGAAAATCGCCGACATCACCAGCTACCCGGACGATGCGCTCGACCCTGCAGCTCCTCTGCTCGCACTTAGCCCACCATCTGTGTGGTGGGCTCACCACGGGTCTGCCAGTCTCCATCTGCGTCATGGCTGGAGGATCCCCTGTCTCCGCTTCCAGCCTCAGAGTCCTAAACTCTGCTTCGGCCTGTCGACCCAGCAGCTCCATCATGGCTCCTAGCTCCCTCCTCTCTGCCGTGGTCCGGCAGTCCACTGGCTCAGCCAAGCTCCCTCGTCCCTTCGGCTCCGCCTTGGTCTGTTGTCGACCATCCTGTGCCTTGGGACTCCACTCCTTCGGCTGCACCTTGTCCCTCCGGCTCCATCAGGTCTCCTTCATCCCTTTGCCTCCACCTGGGTCCTCTATTGCTACGGCTCCACTGCAGCCTTTTGGATCCACACCTCCGTGTCGGTCACCGGAGCCATTAGTTCCACCTCGGCGCTCTGGATTCTCCTCATCACCCTGGCTCATAGGCTCTCTGTCTCTGTCTTGGGCTCCTCTGCTTTTGGTCAGCCCCCTGGAGTCGTCAGCCCTTCCTCCTCCATGGCTTCTCCCTCCGTTGGCTGTGGCCTGGGTCCCACCTGGCTCCTCCCGCCATCTGATCCGCCCTGGCTCCTCCTATTTCCTCCTTGGCTCCTCCCTCAATTGTCTCCACCCTGGACTCTGTTCGTCATCCTCCTTCCATCCTCCCGAACCTCCACTCAGCCCTCACCTGTGTTTCCCCAATGTTACCTCATTGAGTTGTTTATTTATAGTGTGGTCTGCCCCTTGCTTTCTGTCCGGTGTTTAACGTCAAATGTTGTGCTACACGTTTGTTAGCCTCTTGGATTATTAAAGACTCTCGTTTTGTGTTTACCCGTGTCCTCTCGTCCCTTATTGTAGTCAGCAGTGTGACCGGTATTATTTAGCCTTTTGAATTTAAAATGTAGGCTATAATTTATGTGATTCATTTAATTCATAACAGAATGTGACGCAACAAGAAACATTTTAGGTATACAGTTAGGAGTGAACGTGTGCATATTTTAAAATAAAAATATTATTTGCAAATTGATTTCAGTAAATTCTACAATTAAAAAATAGAAACCTAAAAATGGTAGATGTACTTTTTTTTCAGAAATATTAGTCCAAAATATTATTTAACATCACTAAAACAAAATAAAAGTCTGTTACACCTGCTGCAAAAAAATCTGTCCCCGTCTGCGAGGGGAAATATTTTCACTCATCCCTGATAGTTTGGATTTTTATTGAAACAACTGGAGTTTGCCTGTAAAAGTTCACTTAACAATGGTAATTCTTTTTTTGTGTGTGTGGAAAAGTGCAGCATGACCATACTGCTAAATTTCTACTTTTGTGCTCAATGCAAAATTACATGGTGAAAAAATAATCATTTTACAAAATAGTCATTTACAGGTTTGAAGCATGATGAACATGACTAAATCATATTTATTTTTGGTTTCAAATAATATATTTTCAAATAATTACCCCACTTTTTTTTTTCAAAATAATTACAACTTGCTAATATTGGTGCAGTTCAACAACAGTGGATTGTAATATTTCAAAGCAACACCTGAAAGGTGAATCCTCAAGAGCATAGCTATGTGTTGTCAGTTCAGTTGGGTTGCCGTATGCCTCTACGCTGCTCTTGCACAATTCCCACTTTCCCAATTCAATGATTAAATGACTCATATAGTCACTGTTTTAATTTGTCGTCATGGTGAAATCCTCTCAAGACCACTGCATACAATACCAAAGACATCATACGAAAGTGGAAAAGGATTTGGCGGTGACACAATTCAAATAACAGACATAAACATCTAAGAAATGAAAAGGCCACAGAGCTTTTCTGAGAATCCCCCTTGTTGTTCTGCAAATTAAAGCCATTCATTCTCATGTTAATGATAGCCTTCTGTCAAGCTGAGCTGATGACTATTAGTTTCCACAGCCTTGTGCCATTAACAAGAAGATATTTATGCTGCACTTATGTTTGGATTTGCCAGTCGGCTTCACACATTTGCTCTACGACATAGGTGCTCTTCTCAAGCACGAGCAACCGGCAATGGTTTCTGAGAAACATGCAAATCAAATTATTTTCGAGCGCAGACACAATCAGTGTTTGTAACATCCTATGGGAGTTATTGCTTTGTTTTTCTGACAAAGTGACACAGTGTAAAGAGAGCATGTGTTTTTCATTTTTTACTGCATTAAGCTATAGCGTGCTTTCATCTAGCGAAGCACAATATGCAATCCATCAAAAACTCATGTTGTGATCTATCATGTGAAATTAGGCAATGGTTTCATATGCTGAAGTGAAGTGTAAAGTTTTTTTGTGTAAACACTGTGATGTGATTAACACAGGGGTAGCGAACTTCAGTCCCGAAGAGCCGCAGCCCTGCAGAGTTCAGCTCCAACCCTAATTAAAACTCACCTGCCAGTTGCTTTCTAGTAACCCTTAAGACCTTGATTAGCTTGTTTAGGTGTGTTTGATTAGGGTTGAAGCAAAACTATGCAGGGCTGCGGCTCTCCAGGACTGACGTTCGCCACCCGTGGATTAACACGTTGCGCTGTGTATGCTCCACAACAACACATCAGATTGGCTCAACCAATAGCATAACTTTGAGGCGGGGCTATCTTTTTGTTTGACCAATTGCAGAGCGTTGGGAAACCTGTTTGAAAACACTAATTTTTGCGTTTCTATTTGGTGACTTTGGTGGTACGGAATGACACACTTTACATTTAAAGAGGTCATCGGATGCTAAGTTCACTTTTACATGTTGTTTGAACATTAATGTGTGTTGGCAGTGTATGTACAAATCTACCCTATAATGATAAAAATCCATGCAGTGTGGCATCACACCGACAGAGGCCTCTCCCACGATAGTTGATTGACATGAGCATCTTACCTCAGATCAGCTGTAACAGTCCAACCTCCATGTTTTAATGCCGGAGCAGGGATGTAAGTTAGACAAGAATTGAGCGATTGAGTTGTTGTGTTGCTGGATGTAATATTGAACATAGTGGTGAGTGAGTATAAGGGGTTTTTTTATGAATCTTTGTGATCACCTTTCCTAATAACGTGCTAGTTAGCAAGTTTAGTGGCTAAACGTGGCTAAATGCAGCTAAAGTAAACAGGCTCGTCACTCCACAGAGAGAAGCGAGCAGAGCTCATTTTCATTTAAAGGAACAATCCCCTCAGAATGGGATGATTTTGGCAGAGCTCATTTTGACAAGGTAAAAGGGTGTTGTTTTACACTACAGTTGAGAATTTTTAACCAAAGTATATTATAGACTTTTCATTAAGACCCTAAAGAATCATATCAACTTGTGGAAAATGAGCATCCGATGACTGCTTTAACAAGCAAGAAATGGATTTAAAAACCACAACTAAAGGAATAGTTCAACCCAAAATAACGTTTTCATTAAAATTTACCCTTGGGCCATTCAATATGTAAATGAGTTTGTTTCTTCATCCGAACAGATTTGGAGAAATGTATCTTTACATCACATGCTCATCAATAGATCCTCTTCGGTGAATAGTTCAGATGAGATGACTTTCTCACTGAAAAAAGCAATATTATCGATCATGGCCAGAAGCGATGGTTTTAAGTTAAAATATCTTAATGATGAATTCGTTTTTTTGTAAACAAAGCTTTTTGTCTTCTTAAGTCTTTTGTCTTCTGTTTTTATCAGCTGTTTGGACTCTGACGGCACCCATTCACTCCAGAAGATTTATTGGTGTGAGCAAGTGATGTAATGCAAAATTACAAACAAGTACAAACAAACATCTTGGATGGCCTGAGGGCGAGTACATTTTCCAAAGCAAAAACAAACGTAGACTTCAGTGCGAGTTAAATATTAAAAATGTTGATAGGTAAAAAGGAGCATCTGTATACTTTTGAAATATTATTTGTAGTGTATTTTGGGTAAAAAAAGCATCTGTTTAAATATGAGTGAGAGGTGTTGGAATAACGCAGCAATATTTGCTATTTTTAGGTGGGAAGTCATATGTTGCTTTGTCTGGCTGGTGTCATCATCTCTGCCAGTTTCATATATCATCCTATTTACTGCTCTGTGTCTATGCATCCGAACAAGAGAGAGAGCAGATGGACCCGTAAAGATGATTGATAAACATTCCCTTTAACTGAAAATTGGTGCGATGAGATATTACAGATATTCTGAATAAATAAACGGCATGACAAATCCAAGCAGGTAGTTTGGTGATTATTTTAGTCTTTGATATTTCTGAACGCCACTCGAGACATGTGCTTTAAACATATGCTCATCTGTTTTTCAAGCCAGCATGTTGCAGCACACCTGATGGCTGTCTTTCTATAACGGTATGCTGTTGTCGAGGAAAAAATATGAGTGGGATAATGTGAAAATCCAGTGCCAGCTCTATTTGGATAATCTATAATGAATAAAGATGTTTGTTGATGTGTATTTTTCATTTGTTTTATTACATTAAGAAAAAATAAATATATAAATAAAAAGAAAAAATGTTGCATTGCAACAAATATAAAAGCAGACAATATAGAAAAACTTCTGCACTTTTAAATGTCACCTTTATTACCATTAATTAATTGTGAAATATTATAAAGAGATTGGGCAAGATGCACTCTGGGGTAAGATGAAATATTTATAAATATTTACACACACAAAATGACAAATTTTAATGTGATATTAATATAATTATTAATTTTATTATGTATTTCTTATTTTCAATTTAAAAACACTATGTTATTTAGTAGTAATATAATAAAAATGTATATTATTTTGTATTTATATTTAAAATACTATACAGTATCTATCTATCATATATAATATATATAATAAGTCAAATTTTAATGTAATATTATTCATTAAATTATATATGATTTTTCATTTTAAATTATTGAAATATTGTCTATCATCTATCTATCTATCTATCATATTACAATTAATATTTAAAATGTAAAATTTTAATTTAAATTACTGAAATATCGTCTGTCTGTCTATCTATCTATACACATACAATGTCAAATTTAAAATTATTTAAAATTATTAAAATATTTTATATATATTATCTATATCATGTAGAAGACACACACACACACACATTGTATTTTAATTTTTCAATAAATATAATTTGAATGTTATTAGAATTATTGTTTATATTATACATCCTTATCATATACTATATAGTATATTTTATTACTTATTTAAATTTAATTAAAAAATAATTTATTATATGTAAGGTTAATGTATATCCAGCTGGTGTGTGTGTGTATATGTGTATATATATGTGTGTTGTGTGTAATACGTAATAATCAAAAATATATATTATTTTGTATTTATATTTTATTTTACATTTGATGTTCAAAATTATTTTAGATGTACATTATAGATTCTATGAAAATCAGACGCCATCTGGCACAAGATGTCCCTGGGGTCTTCTTCTTGCCCTAATAGTGGAGCATGCAGATAAATTTATTTCCCCTAACAATATACTGAATAATGCATCATAATTCTCTACATGCTACATCAACTTTTTAAACATAAATGTTTTTACTATTTATGAGTGAGACAAGCTCAATCTGTGTATGTTCTGCTTATTTTGGGAGCATGTGCAGTGTCTAATGTCTGCCACTAGCAGCAGTCTTGAGTTTCTAGCAATTTGTCATTAATTTATATGTTATCTCTAAAGGGAGAGAAAAAAGTGCTGATGCTGTTTTTGCTTCCCGCCCTGCAAATTACTGACGGTAAGGTGAACAGCATTTCAATGCCTTGGAGCGATCCTCGGAAATTACTCCGCTTCTAATTCAAAACAGGTTCTGAAACCAAAGAGGATAATATATAATTACAGGCAATTTACTAAGAAGAACACTAGTGCATTTTAGAGTGAGTGAATGGCAAGCCGTCTAACTTGTCAGTTGTATTCAAATGTAGCTCAGAAGAACTGAAAATGAAGTACATTTTGTGTTGCATTGTTCTGAAAACAAATATGGGGATTAATGGAGTGCTGAAGAGCGCATAGTCATGCAAAAATCCATTGACAGGCAAAGCAGCACATTAAGTCTCACGGTGCGAGAGAGAGAGAACGAACACGAGAGAGAGAGAGAGAGAATTCAATTTTTCCACAAGCTTTCAAACTGCAAATGTTCCTTGCAGCTCTGAGAGAAAGATTAGGCTATCAATCTGCTCTACTCATACTGTCAGCAAGCACGAGAAATCTATGCTGCAAAGCAGATACTGAAACACACAATCTGTGAGGCAAATTATTCTTAACGTCATCATCATTATTTATTACCGCCAGAGCAATCAGGAAGAAGAACAGTATTTTAAAATAGCTTATAAAGATAGTGAAAAGTCTATCCGAGATAGTAAAATAACTAGACCAAAATAATAAATAGGACACATACAGGCAGTATAAAATATATATATATATATATATATATATATATACACACACACACACGCACACCCTTCAAACCTGTTATGCATTTGTGTTGCCTGTTATGGCTCTTATCCATGTTCATTTATCTGATTGGGATCTGTGTTTGCACAGAGGCTGTCTTCACCTCTCATGTCAATGTGTGTCACAGTGCACTGGGATGATTGATGGTGTGCTTGAATGCACTTGCTATTACCGCTCACTGTCTCAAATAAAGGAGTTTAATCATAGGCTGACATGACGTTTACAGCGCCGCCCTCCTCCAATCACAAGGACGGTCACATACTATCACACTGTTGCAATAAAATCTGCAATGAGTGGAATGATTTAAATGCTGGCTGACGACCAATATCTTACTTAAGATTTAAGACTTTGACAACATTTAAAATAAGTTTAATTACAGAAATGAGCAGATATATTGAATAATGCTTAGCAGATCATTAAGTAATTGTCATGAGACTTTGATTCATGCTTAAAATTACATTATATTTTGTTTACATAAAATTTGTGTGTGTACTGTGTATATACACACACACAAAGTACACATTTTGAAAATATATGTATTGACATATATATTTATGTTCATGTAATTTATTTTATATATAAATATATTTAAAATATAAACATTTGTATTGAATATACATGCATGTGTGTGTTTATATATACATAATAGATATACACAGTACACACACATATTATGTAAACACAAATTTTATTTTGATGCGATTAGTGCGATATATATATGCATTAATATTTACCATATGTAAAATAATTATAATCAAATACCATTATAAATAAATACTATTCCATTACATAATGCTTAACTGATAACATTTGAATGCATAATATTGCAGGTATAATACATATATATATATACACACACACACATAAATACATATATATATACATACATGCTCTATAACTGTCATTAATAAAATCACCAAATATTTTTTCATTACATAATACCTAATAAATCATTACATAAAGTATATATTATATCTATCTATATAATAAATGAAAATGTATATATTATATATAAATTAATATTATATATGCATTATATATAAACTATTAATAAATGCATTATACGTTTTATTAAATTAATTAAATTCATAATTTATATATTTTTTATTATTAAATGTATTTTATTAAATTAATTATATTATTTTATATTACTATTTCTTATAAAATATTATTAAAAAAACTACAAGATCAAAAAATAATTAAATAAACATATAAGGTCATTGAAAATTATACATACACACACATACATACATACAAATAATAATAATTTATTTTTATGAATATATAATTAACTATATAAATATATGTATGTACATACATATATTTATATAGTTAATTATATATTCATAAAAATAAATATATATATATATATATATATATATAGTTAATGAATAATTAATGTGTATTTAATTATTTTTAATTATTTTTACAATTAATTATTATTATTTATTTTATATAAAAATAATATTTATTATTATTGTTGCTAATAATAATGTTTTTATATAATTTATCATTATTATTAATAATATTATTAATATATTATTTAGATTGAATTATTTTTCAAAACGATCACCTATTTAGCATGGCAATACATCATATTTTTCACCTAAATTCTCGGCACCTATTTGTTCTATTCATAGATTTAATCGAGATCTTCTGAAAAATAACCCCGCCTCCAAAACAAAATAATGTCTTATGATTCAAATTTACCAAATCACATTTAAGTCTGCTCAGTTCATTTGGGTTAAGCTGTTTTACGAAGCATGAATGTGATCACATCCATAATCACCAGCTGCCCCTCGTGACTGGAGATAAAACATTGCATAAGACATAAAAATAGCTGACGTAAATGTTACATCCTGTAATTTAGGCCATATGCTACAACTTTTAAGGGCACAGCCATACATTACGAAATACAGCAAATAACTACATGAGCAAAACCTCACCGCGTGAAATATGCAGGGCGCATATTAATGTTTAGCCATAAATATTTATCGGGTTGTTGTTTGTATTCGTCTGCACTGTGGGAAAGCTCGATAGCATGATCAAATCGCCCCTTAAAATCAGCCCCGCCACTTTAATTTTCGATAAAAACAACATTAGCGTAACTAAGCGCTCCATCAAGCGTCTGATCGCTTTGTAAGACGTCTGATTCCTCTCAGCAAACAAACACGGTCCTAGCACGACATTTATTCGCCTAAAGCACACGACTGGGCGCAGTATTGTGTTTTAGCACCACCAAGGACCGCGTTCAAATCACAGCGGCCATAATGGCAACAATTCAAAGGACGATATTACAATGTTTCCATTAGTCGCGTTTACACGCTCTTGATACATTTCAGCAGCATCCGCGATCGTGAAAGGCGCTTCTGGACTGTAACAATCCCGATCACATCCCGCCACATCCAGAGTCCTTCAGGCGCGTCAATGCGGCTGCATTAGTAAAATGATTGTATTAAATGATTATACAGTAAATGCATTCGAGAAATAAAAGGAAGAATCTCTGCAGGAAATGTTTCGGTACACTCATACAAACCTCCTTTACACAGGTCCTGACAGGCACGTATACTCACAGTCGCTCATATTATCAAACAGAGCCGTTTGTTTTGCACCTAAAAAATCGCTTAAACTACAGTCCGCGTTTACACGTGGAGCATTTCCATAACCAGCGCCAGGGTTTGTCGAAAGAGGAGATGGGGTTTTTAAAAGGGCTAAGAGGGGCTGACGGGGCGCGCATGCAGGAGGCTGGATTCGCATTCGCGAATTTAACATGAATACGCGTCGGCTTAAAATGTAGCAAAATGATCGTAAATGAAACAACGCGGGTTGAAAAAATATTAGACATCAATTGCGGACATTTTAAGTGAGGTGATTTCGCAGCGTGCGGGTTTCATATTGAAGGTCGTGGCGTTGATGCGCGCGCTGATATTTTGCTCTTCCAGGACCTTTGGTGATCCATTCAAGCCAACAAGTTTGGAGAGAATGTTTGAGTTTAATCAATTCAGAGCGACGAGATGGAGCCCAACTCACTCCTGGTAATATCATCCACTCCGCTTTCATTTCTGGCTCTAATGAATTTATTGCGCGCCCGCGTCTAGTCGTATGTTACGATAGGGAACCAGTGGAAGAAAGTTTAGGAGAAAAGTTAATATTTTATTATTCATATTTCTATATAATGTGATTTATCATGTGATCAGCTGGAATGCGCTGGTCGCGTCTGATCGTGCGTTATATAAAATGTATCTGTGTGTTGCTGAATATAAATATGGCATGTCTATTTGTGTTTCCGCAGTGGGTAGGCTCACCTTGTGGTTTGCACGGACCTTACATTTTCTACAAGGCGTTTAGATTTCACCTTGAAGGCAAAGCGCGAATTTTGTCCCTGGGTGATTTTTTCTTGGTGAGATGTAAAGCGGGGGACCCCATCTGCATAGCAGAACTCCAGCTCTTATGGGAGGAAAGGACAACCAAGCAACTTCTATCCAGCTCCAAACTTTATTTTCTCCCAGAAGATACCCCCCAGGGCAGAAATGTCACTCACGGAGAGGTAATTGCTCGTTTTCCTGCTTTCCACGAAGGGCTCCGTCCCTGCGCGATGTGTTTATTGTGGTGTGGATGAAATATGAGCCGCGTGTGCGGCTTTGCATCGCGCATCTATTCCGCTGTCTGATCACAAGACATCTAATGCATCGCGTTTAATAATAGACGCGCGGTCATAGTGGACCCTTGTGTTAATTTCGCCTCGGCTCATTTGCATACGAGCGTTTAGCGCTTGCATTTCAAACAGCGAGCGATGATGAGAATGATGCCATTGTGTGAAGTTGTCACATCAGTGTTGTGCTTGTTTCATCTGATATACAATAGTGCGGAAACTGAGAACGGCAAAGGCGACTGAAGCGCCTCGTTGTGGCGTTGCGATCTGCTGATTGTTGATAAAATAGTGTTGCTTCTGATGAGACGCATAGATCAAGGCAAATGTATGCGCACCGACGATCGATGTCAAGTGTGCTGTTGCTGATCGCCGCTAATGATACATACATATATACACACACACACACACACACACACACACGGCTTGCGCTGGAGAACGTTGAAATGTGCGATGCGAACTAATATCAATAGGAACTGATTGATTAATAACGGCGCGCTGATCAAGCAGCTGCGATGCCTTAAAGCGAGCGAGTGACGTTTATGAAGGTTATTATGTCAAAGTGCTGCAGCCTCATTCCACATTACACACAAGCTCAGATGTGTTTGCCCGACAGAAAAATCTTCTTTCTGGGGATTTAACCCTTTGATGTGCTGAAACATTGTTCCTTGACAATACTGTGTTTGTTTATGCTGCTCTGCATTTACGTAAGTAGGGTTTAAGTGATGTTAATAACACCAATGTCGTGTTATTATGTTGTAGAGCTGCTTGTAATTACTTTGTACTTTGTTTTATTAATATGTTATGACATCCGATAGTACTTAAAAAAAATAAATAAATAACAACAGCAATTACGTGTGACATCTGTAAAAAGCGTACTGTATTTTTATAGCTATTTCTAACTGATCTGACCATTAAAAATGATTTTTGTTTGTGGAAGCTAATGTAGTTTGTTTGAGTCAGTCGTAAATATTACAAATGTTTTTGATTTTTTTAAAATGTTTTTTGTATGTGTACAGTGGCTAATATGCAGATCAGAATGTGAATTTTATTTACTTAAATTATATTAAATAATAATATTAATAATATTAATTTTGGGTACTCAAAAGTGTAACTGCATTTTTATAGCTGTTTTTACCTCATCTGAATGTTAAAGTCATAAATATTACAGATTGTTTTTTTTAATGGTAATGATTATTATTTTAATGTTTTTATGTCTCCAGTGGCTAATTTTAAATATGATAAACAATTATTATACTCCGTCAGTGAAATGTTTTTTAAAATAATAATTATAATTTCTATATATATTAAGCAAACTATAAATGTTATGCATTGCAAATGTCATGCGAATAATTTATGCAAACGCAATAAAATATTCAAATATATACATAAACAGAGTGGTGCTGATGTCGTGGTTTGACTATTTGTAATATTAACTGATAGCTATTTAAACTAAGATAACAATAGAATATTGTGAATATTGGTGAAAAATATTGGTCACACAATTGATCATTTTATGATCATGTTATTACAGAACTAATATTATTTTTTATCACACATAAAGCATATTTTTGTTGTTCTTGTTTTTTTTTTTTGACAGTGTAGACACTGTAACGTAAAGCTTTCCCATCCATTGTGTTCCAGCAATTGTGTTGCAATTGCTATTTTAACAAAGCAGCACAGCTGCGGTCTTACATGGGTAATGTAACAAGGTCTGTACCTGTTTTATCTTGCACTGCTCATGTAATCACCGATCCCAGATACAAAAAGACAATCTGCTGTGTGTGAACCTTTACTGTTCTACTGTCCTCCCCCCGTGGAGTAGAGGATCAAATAGCCTTTTCAAAATAATCAACAGGTTCTGT